>NW_027113310.1:358251-361013 GCF_000696795.3 Halyomorpha halys | reverse complement strand
TAATATATCAGACAAATTTATTTGCTATCAACAAACCGACGTTATTATCCTAAGCCAAGGCAATGACTTAGTGAAAGATATAAATCTACTCCGATAGAGATTAGCAAATCTTCAAGATAGCAAGTCGAACATTTGTCAAGATGAGATCTGATACAAGATATATTTTACTAAACATATATCACAGGATAAGCAAATATAATTCAAAATTATACTCTATACTAAATATTGTTATTATAAATTCGTAGCTCTACTTTAGACGAGTATCTTGTGGATTAGGACAAGTGGAAAGTTGAAGGAGCGAGTTCAAGTTGTGGGCGTATCGGATCCATGTCGGATTCTCGCTACCAATTTATTTTCTCTTTTTTCCCTGAGTAAGGCTGTTAACCTTTGGAAGCTTTATCAATGCTCGGTGTCAACTGTAGCATGATATTATCTCACAGGCTGTAAATACTCAACTAGCCAAGATAAAACTTAGTTGTCTTCTAGTTTATGTCATTTTGTTTTTTAAAATTTTTAAGAAATCGAAAACCCAACTCTATAAAACTGTAATATAATTCTAAACCCTCATTCGATTCGAAATAGAGTTAACGACATCGAAAAAATATTGAAATAATGTTAATATTGTTGCTGGTCCATTTAGAAACGCAATCATATTTGTTTTAATCAATATAGATACAAGATTAAATTTTAATTAAAGTCTTAAACACTATGATTTTTAACCTGTGTACTATCAGAAGAGAGACGCAAGCCACCGTTTCATGTGACGACATTTAGACATAAATAAACAACACTAATTTAGCGATTCACACTGATTAACTGTTTTTAAATTTTTACATATTTTGCTGTTTAAAAAATTTTGAATTTTTTATATTTTTATTATCTTTAGTTAATTTTCATTATAAAAAACAACTATAGAATACACTTTCAAGAAAACAGAAAGTACAAATTTGCCTATAATTGTTGTTGAAGGCTGGTTAGAGTGGCCAATGATCTACAATGTTTGTATTAGAGGGATTGTTTGTTTTGTTAATTCTACAAATATCGTTTGTTTTTGTTGTTTTTTTATTAATTTTACTTTTCTCTTTTATTAAGAAGCATTATTCTTATCTATTTATTTTATCATTTTTTTGTTTTTATTATATCATTGTACTTGACTACCCCCTCCCCCCATAATCAACTGTTAAAAAAATATAAAATATAACGGTTATATCAACCATGTAAGGCCCACCAGCCCGATCTGGTATAAAATAAAAAAAACAAAGTTGAGTAGAGACAACCAGAAAAAAAAAAATACTTGAAATTTAGAATTCTTATTTTTTGATTATATAAACTAATCCATATTAAAATTTAAAAGAAATAAAAAACAATCCAGAATATTTTTTTAAAATTTATTTATTTAATGTGATTTACAACTATACAAATAATAAATACAATAAATAAATAAGTGGTATGTTTCATTTACTCTTGAAAATCTTGAAAAGGAACCATCCATTGGTGGTACTTCAAGCATTAATTTAAATTAGAAGGTCTCGTGGCCATCTTCTTTTCAGACATCTCGGAGAATTGTCAGGGATTCTTAAGATAAGAACAAATTAGGGATGAGAGATTAAGAATTAATGGGTTAGGACGGGTAAGAAGTTTGGAATGAAAAGAAGCATATCTATTTTGAGCCAAATCTGCAACGTATGGGATATTAAGGTCTTTGTGGATGAGTTTATTTGTAACGTAATAAGGAGCATCAAGGATTTTGGATTGTAAGGATTGGATGTGGGAGGAATTTGATGGATTGGTAGAACCCCAGAGCTCAATTCCATCAATTCAAATTGGTCTGATTATGGTAATAATAATTTTTTGTAGTGAACAGGAAGTTTAGAGCGTTTGTCAAGTAAGTGTTGTAGCAATCGAAATCGTTGAGAAATTTCTTAGAGTAAAATTTGATATAAATTTACAATATAATCCTTAGATCCAATTTAAGGGTTCAGGCTTCAAATTATTGAGCACCAGTAGAAAAAAAAAAAGTATAAATTTTAGATTTTTTGTAATTGTTCAGTACATACATTCAAGGACAAAATTATTTCTTTTATACAGTATAGGTTCCAATGTAATTATTCCTAAAATAAATAATGTAATAAAATGACAGACTGAAAAAAATATATATAATTTTAAGGAAATATAAAAATATATCACACTAACTCTGTATTTATCATTGGATAATATTTCTCCTACAATATGACAGAATATTTGGCCTTTATATAAGATTCCCTCTCAATGGAAAATAGCTGAATGTGTTTCTTTGATGTAAAAGTCAATCGCGTTATATAAAAAGTGGTGGTGAGGCCCTTTGGGAGAAAATGGGCATGCCTTTACAAAGGGAACAGTAAAAGTTTGCCAAAGGAACGCTTAGCGCAAGGTTTATTGTAACTTAGGGCTATTGCTAAATCCAATTCAACCATATATATAACCCTTGTCAAAAAGAGGGTAATCCATGCATTTATTTATTTTAATACTAACAGTCATACTTAAACCATATTATTCTTTAATAAAACTTATCTCTTTCCTAAAAATTTGGCATGATCTTTGAAGAGAGTTCACTGTGATAGGCCTATGGTTGAGATATCGTCGGATAATTCCAAATAAAACAAGGAGCTTCTTAGAAGACTTAGGTTTCAGCAATGAGATATTGAGATTTTGGCCAAAAATATTATTCCAGACTGTCTGGAATATATTACCATATGATACATTACCATCTGTATGTGAATTAA
>NW_027113310.1:356466-357431 GCF_000696795.3 Halyomorpha halys | reverse complement strand
TTTTTTTTTTAATTATTTATTATTTTTGGATGTGTTCCTTTTTCATTATTTTGTTTACTATTTCTACTCTTTTTTTAAACTAACAATGATAAAAAAAACATAAATAATTATTTTTAAGGCAAAATCAAAAAATCTATACTAACTTGAATATTTATTTTTCCTTTTAATTCTTATTCCAAGTCCAGAAGGGGCTGGAAATTCCAGTGTCTTGCCTTCTGGGTAATTCTGGTATTTTTGGAGTTGGGACTAAGTCTGTAAACACTTAACGTTCCTCTTGGACTCCACGACCGGGCCAATGAGTCCTTTAAAGAAGAGCCTATTTAGGATCCTTTTCGTAAATAACCATTGGTTAAAATTATACGGAACGTTCTTTAAAAGGCTTTCAACGTTATTTCTTAAGGGACGCAGATCTTAGTGAAAATGGTTTGTTGCAGTATCATAGAAAAAAAAAATCTATTTTTTTCCTAATTTCATATAAACATCAGAACAAGAAGATTGTTTTTTGCTGTAGTATTACACAAGTGTAAACGATGCCTGTGTGTTTTACTGAACAATTAAATCTTCAAAACCATTATAACACCATAGAGATTTCAAACGAATTGATCCAATGCCTGTGTACCAAATAAGAGACCCTGAGTGAAATAGTTGATTTTTTTAGATTTAGCGTCTAAGTCACAGGTCACTCTAAGATGATCCACGGTAGTATTACGATAAGTAAAGTACTTCGATCTTACTAAATTTCTATTTATTTTTTTTAGTTTTCGACGGAAATTTACATTTTGAGTTCAAATAAACAAGTCTCGCAAAAAGGTCTATGAGTACCATGTATGCAGGTCCGGCTTGCTTAAAAACGAAAAGTCATAAACTAAAATCATGTATTTAAAGTGGGCATATACGTATATATATATGCATATACCTGGAATGCGACAGCAGATTTTTCTGCTGATCGATCGGATGTTCAAATT
>NW_027113310.1:349642-354494 GCF_000696795.3 Halyomorpha halys | reverse complement strand
TAGTAGTTTGGACAAAATATCATGTGAAAAAAACTTTACGAAGATACGTGAAATAAACTAGTTTATAGTAAGTTGAGTTACTTTTATTTTGAGTGCTGGCAGACATATGTGCGTCTTATGGTTCCTTAGATATATTTTTCTAAATATCAAAAGGTTTATTCAAAAAACTAGAAATTAAAATTGTGTGATTTTATTAAGTCAAATATCATAAAAAATACTACTCCTACGAAAATGAACGATATGAACTACTTTATAGTACATTTAACTAACTTTAGTTCCAGTGCTAATAGGCGTCTGTACGTGGAATGATTTTTGAGATATAGATTTCTCAAAATAAATTCACTAACTACTGATTTTTTATGAAGTGTTTCTTTTTAAAAAGCTATATCTCGAGGTCTATTAGGGCTCATATTTTAGTAAATTTAATCTTCCTTAAATGATTCTTAGATTTTTATTGCGTTGGTAGTTTTAAAGATATAAAGCTCCGAATAAAAAAATAATTTTTATTAACGTTTCGAAACAGCCACCATTTTTTATTCACTCTCCCAATACTTCGCAGACTCATCAATTCAAACTAGTAATTATTCATAGTGTATGAAGCATGCCCTCAACTGAATTGCCGGACACACTTCACTTTTGCTTGGCTGGTTGGGTTGGAGTGGACTGTATAATTGAAAATGAACATGATTAATTGAAAAATAAAATTCTATTGTTTAAGTTACAAATGGTTAGTAAATTTTGAAGGCTGGGCTATGGAATTGTAGATAATGAGGTGGTTGATGATGATTACTATGTGGTGGTGAATTAACATTCATTGTCATGTGGACTTACTTCTTCTTTCCTCCCTCCGCATTTCTAAGCCTCTCTTCTCTCCGCTTCCGAGAATAACTCCGAGAGTTATACTCTCTCATGGTAGATATTGATGATGAGAGACAAAAGAAATGATGCACTGCTTCTCTGGCTGAAGACAAGATGGCTCTCTTCTCACCTTAGTCTGGGTTGTGTTCTCTTGCCACCGAGAGTGCTGGAGGAGGTGAGATTTTGCTGTTGGCCACATGGGGCGCTAATCCTAGACAGCCTTTCCGATTCAACCTTTCGGTTGCCGTAGGTTACCCGGAACACATAGTGGTCATTAAATTAATTAAAAATTGGGGTGAAATAACTACTTTTTTTTCTCTCTGGCTCTTGTACTAAAAAGGTAGAGATGTCACAGAAGTGTGGGATGTATGTGTAGTCAAGAAATCAGAGATAAGTTTTTAATCTATAATCTTATATTAAATAATGTGGGCTAATTTTTTAAATCATTTTATAAAAATTAGTATTTTCTTCATTAAAATATGAACAGGTAAATTATACGGTGAATGGATGAATCACAGCTTTAGCTTACATTAACACCATATTAGTTATAACGATAGTTAACAAATCGATAGCAAAAAACAATTATTCGATAAACATTACATAAATTCGCCGCTCTCAGAAGACGGGTTAGAAATTGGATGGAGGACCTGCAGTCATATTTTAATCTGGATAATGTACTAGGAACCTCGACATGTCATCTTTATTTACCACCGCACTTTCTACGTCTTTCAAACATGAGTGGATACGTTTATAAAGAGAGAAATAAAAATCTATATACTAGAGCACGTACTACACGTAATGCCACTGTTCCATTAAGATGATTGGGCTTATTTTTAGGAACTCTAATCTAACAACATTCTTTTCGGTTCCATTCTAGTTATTCTTATTTTTTTTTAAATAGATTTTTTAGATGTATTACTAAATTTGTAGGAGTGGGTAGCTCATAGGTAAGGCAATGGACTACTAGCTCCAAGGACCCGGGTTCGAATCCGGCTGTAGTAGATAATTATTTTCAAAATATAAGAAGATGGTCAGGGCTGCGGCCAAAAAATAAGAACCGATAGTTTTTAGCTATTTAATGTCCGTATGATGTAGGATAAATATTATGTAAAATATTAGAGACAAGAAAATTATATATAAATAAAAGGAAAGAAGATATAAATTAGTATTAACATAAAATAAAACGAAAAAAAAACAACAGAAAAGTAGATGTAGGAACACGAAATTTTATGTATTTTATTTTATTTATATATAATTTTCTTATCATATATTTTTTACATAATATTTATCCTACCTTAATTTATCTTTTTCTATCTTATTGTTGTAATCTTCTTAGTTGTTTTTGTATCTTTGAAACCCTGCAAAATGAGAGAAACACCAAACATTAAATAGTTAAAAACTATTCTTCTTTTTTGGCTGCAGCCTGACCATCTTTTTATATTTTGAAAATAATTATCTACTACAGCCTTCGAACCGGGGTCCTTGGAGTTAGTAGTCCATTGCCTTACCAATGAGCTACCCACTCCTACAAAGTACATTAAGTAGTTAAAAACTATTTGTTCTTTTTTTTTTACCATAACCCTGAATATCTTCTTCATATTTTAAGTTATACGGTCAACTCTATATATATATATATAAATCTTAGAAAAATTCCTATTAAAACGCCTCTATCCAATTCTTGGTTCAGATCATGTAATTCCTGACTAACAGTTTGGATTTAAAACAAATTGATAATTAGACCAATTTGGGTATACGGAATTGAGCTCTGACGCTCCATAAAATTTCTCCTGAATCCAACCATTACAATCCAAAATTCTCCATTAAATCCTTGATAAGATCCATTATTCCAAAATTAAATCCATTATTCCTTATTACGTCACAAATAAACTCATCCATAAACACCATCTCAAATAACTTTTGATTCGTTGCAGATTTGACCCTAAATTGATACACCTCCTTTCATTCCAAAACCCATACTCACCCAAGCCCATTAGTTTTTAATCTCTCGTCCTTAACAATCCCTGCCAATCCTCTGGGGCGTCTGAAAAGAAGATGGTTAAGAGATTTTCTCATTTAAATCAATGAGCTAACATTGGGTGGTTTCTTCCCATGATTTTCATGTGTTATGAATCTTTTATCAAATTTTCTTATTGTATGTTTTTTATACAGTTGTAAATTTAAATAAATAACTAAAAATCCTCCTCGTTCCAAACTATTAATTTTTATATTACGTGGGCAATACTATACATATTACAAAAAATATACCTTAAAAATAATGGAAACAAAATTAAATTTATCGAACCACCCTATAACAATAAATTTGATAAAAGTACATTAAACTATATAGTACTTTATGTGTCCAATCGCTCAACACAAGAACTAATTAATAAATCAACCACAAAAAAAAAAACATAAAATAAATATTTATCTGGGTACTTTCTTACTTCTATTATTCCCAATAATTGATTTTGATGGCTATATCTGCCTGTATTTTTTCTTGACTCTGCATAATTAATTTATTATATTACAATCAGTATTAGCAATGCATGTGTGTAATTAGTAATATATATTATTGGATCCTCTTTTTTATCATATTCTGTATCATCTTGTTTTATTCTCATAATTGTATTAATTCACTAATTTTAAATTGGCATCTTTATTATTCAGTTCAAAACTTTTTCAGTTATTTTTATTATTATTACTTTTAATTTAATGATAATAATTGTTATTTTATTTTTATTTTTTACTTTATTTTTAGTTCAGCAGTAGTTAATTGAATTATTAATTGTATCACTTCAGATCAATTCACATTGTACTTATCTAGCTTAAAAATTGCATAGCTTTCACAACGTCCTAATAGTCAAAACTGTAATATTTACATTTCACTTATGTTTGTCATTTTATGTGTTACTTTGGCACCAACCGATAGATGTTGTCATCTGGTCGGACCATATTGGATGTAATTTTTTTAAATGAATAAAAAATAAACAAAAAAACGTATTCCTACTTTTTTCAAAAGTTTTTATTTTCATTTGCGATTTTATATGTTATATATTATTTTTTCTAAATCCTCTATCTCTCCGAGGGTACTATATTATAGAGGGCATTATACATCAATATTAATAACATTATTGCTGAAAAAAATAGTTTTCGTTTTTTCTCATTTTTGTAGATTATAAAATTCTTTCAGAGTTTAGTTCTAATTATTTAAAATAAACAAAATCAAAGGAAGACCTCCGGGTTTTACGCCCTAAAGCCCCAAGGAACAACAAAATCAAAGATATTTTGTGACATCAGCCTTTGGTAGATCTTTCCTCATCCGTTCCTCTTCCCTATGGAATTCTATTCCCTCCTTTATTCGTAGTTCTAACACCCTTCCAATCTTCAAATCCCGTATCTTCGACTACCTTCTGTCCACCCAATTCCGGAAGAATAACAATTGAAAAATTCAAAAAAGCTTTATATATTTTCTGTATTTTACGTCTTAGATCTTCGCTTATAATTGTAAATATGTACACTAGCAGAAATTATATCTTTTCATTTATTACTTTTTAGTTTAATTGTATTTGATTTTTTTTTCTTTTAATTTACTATCAGAAGTCATCTAATGTTTTATGATATGACAAGAGGTTTCATTTTATTTGTTTTATCATTATTTTATATATTGTGTTAATTATGGTCGTTTAATTGTATATTTTTAAATTCACTGTATTATTTTATTTTATGACATGTTGTAATTTACTCTAAGGCTCTAAACCTAACCTGTAAATTATTCTAAAGGAATCAATCTCAGAATAAATAAAGATTATTATTATATGTGCTTTACCAGGATAATCTAATATTCTATTTTTTTTTATTTTTAATAGATATTACTAGCTAAAACAATAGAAAAGCCCCGAGATACAAATTAATTTTTGTAATAAATATACGCCATTGACGTACGAGAATATATACAACAATAATTATATAAAACGATTTTCTTGTGGATATAACT
>NW_027113310.1:344114-348729 GCF_000696795.3 Halyomorpha halys | reverse complement strand
AAACCGTTAATTGAAAATGAAATAAATTTTTTTAATATAAAAATTAAATTTGTTAAATTTTTTTTGTGTATGTTTATTTTCTTCAAGAAATAAATTATTTCGGGAATGTGATGTCTATTGTCGTTAAGTAAAGTTTACAAATTACATGGTAGTCCAGTGCCGATCTAGCGCAAAACATATGTGAATCCTTCCATTCTAAACTCCATAACCAAACAAACCCCCAAGGCACCTGAAAAGAAGATGGCTTTGAGACTTTTTAGTGTGGAAATGTTATTGGAGTGCTACCAATGCGCAGTTTCTCCATAAGTCGGTATTATGTCACTGTATGACTAATATCACAGTTAGTAGATGTATTTCTATGCAATGCAGTTGTAAATATAAATATAAAACTCCCTCATCCAACTCCTCCTCACCCTATGCCAATTTACGTCAGGGTTATTATCTGTCGTACAAATAATTGCAACCATTATTTTAGTTCTTATTTCAACACCATAATTTTCTTGATACATCACATGTCCATTTTTTAATATATAATAAAAATAAAATTATTTATTTATTTAAGTGTTTCGACCACCAGGTTAAAAATTAACAATTAATATTACAAGTTACATTACATTACAATTTAAAATTACAATTACTATTACAAGTTACATTACATTACAATTTACAAATTTACAATTACGATATAAAATTTTTAAAAAAATACTCTAATTGATTGAAAAAAATGGATAGTCTTTAATATCAGGACATATGCTTATGATAGTTAACTATTTATCTTTGTTAGCGGTAATAAATAATGGATAAATATAATATATTTAAAAAATAATAACTGACTGAAGAAAATAAACTATTCTTAATATTGGAGTTTTTTATTAGTTTCTACTCTCTTTAATTATTTTTAAATATTTTTTAATGTATTCAATGACACTCTAATATAGATGGGAACAATCACTCTGGAAAAACCAGTCACTGAATACCCTAATTTATTTGCTCCTTCTGGGAAGTGTCGGAAATTCCGAATATCAGATGGATTCATTTAAATGCCAGTAATGTCACACAAAGATTTCCTTGTTTTCACTTATGACTCACGATGATTCAGCTCCGTATCTCCTTAATGTTTACGAATTGCATCTACAGTAACTTGAAAATTTCTTTGAATCTTAAAACATAATTTTGCATATTAAATATAAAAATTGGGATTTCCCTACTAACAACTCGAGACGACACACATTTATTTGTTTCTGAGGCAAGCCCCGTACAGAATTAGTACAATACATATTTGCAAATATCACTGTTGTTATTCTACATGAATAGTAAATTTAAAATCATATATATAAACCCAAAAAGAAACAATAAACCCAAGCTATGTACATTCTTCATAGTAAAAAAACAAAAATGTCACAATATATGATGCATACAGTTCAAAGTATAAGACTTTTGGTTACATAAATAAATTACAGTTTAATCGTTAGGATATATGTAAAAATATACACATACAAACAACAATTTTGTCTATTACATTAAAGTCTAACGAAGTTCTACAATAAGGGTCGAAATGTTGGTTTATAATTTTTTACTTATTTATTTCTTTCCAATATTTTATTTGTACCTGTAAATCTAGTTTATAATCAGCAAATGAGCTGTACTATTTAGGCATGGCATGAGGAAGACAGCACCTAGTGATACATTCTGACGTTCAAGTAAATTATTCGATTACACTAGGAGCTCCCTCATCCAACTCCTCTTCACACTACACCGATATACGTCAGTAACGTACAATAATTATCTGTCGTACATATAATTGCAACCATTATTTTAGTTCTTATTTCAACACCACCACTTTCTTAATATACCACTTGTCCATTTTTTATTATAGAATAAATTTTTTTTTTTTTTAAATACTCTAAAACGTACAGTTTCGATACTCTGGAAATTAGTTTATTTAATTTTTTTAATTTTTGTAAAGACTACGAAATAACAAAAATTAAATACTTCTAGATTTTCAAAGCTATATTTATTGCTGTATTAACGGGTCCAGTGTTTTGAGAGATAGTATATATTTACTATTATGACTAATTATATTTTTTTCTTAATTTCGACTATATACATATGATGACAAAACATGTCCAACCAAAAAAAAAACATAAAATAATATGTATATGTTTTTTTTTACAGGATATGGACATAGTTGTGGTCTAGAAGGAAGGACAGATAGTAATAAAACTATACATTTATTTTCTACTAACATAAAAAAATTATTATTTTGATTAAAAATAATTAAAATTTCTAGTCTATCCTTTGAGAAATTAAATATAAATTGAGAAATGAAAAAATATATTGGTAATATAAAATAGGAGCTAGAAAATAAATCAACAGAACTTCAGTAGGTCAAATGCAGGCGTAGTGTTTAGGCAATCCCTCACAGCACAGACCTGCTGTTTCGATTCTCGGAAGGAAGCATTGACATTATTTTCCAGAACACGATATTGAATTTTCAACAGCTTCTAGTAACACCATGAACTAATTTCTACTTTCCTAGGAATCATTGTAATAATAAAAATTGGTTTTGATTTATTCGATAAAGTGCAATCTATTTATGATATATAATATAAACATATATATTTACATTATACTGTACATACATTATATATTTACACCTCTCCACCACAAACAAACCAATTTTGTTTTATCTATCTCAAGAATCGGCTTATCAATAAGATTTAATACAGTTGGAGCTAAGGATAAAAATTCATTAATTTAAAACGATGGAGTTAAAATATTCTGAACCTTTTCAACATACAGAAATCTCGGTTATCCGAACTAATTGTGAGGGGGGGGTCGGATAATTAAAAAGCATGGATTAGAGAAAGTATTCAGAAAAATGGTTTGAAAAAATCAACATGAATCTACGTACCTATTTTTATTTATTTAATTTGTTTACATTTTTTTTTTTAAATTTGACATTTTGGAGTTTTAAAAAATTATTTTTTTCTAATGAAGAGGGTTTTGTTCAAGTGCTCTGAGTCTGGTCACTAGTCATATGGTGGCTACACTTATGTTTTCTTTTACAACCCCAATAATTTTAAATCCTTGAAATTATAAGATTTTTCTATTAATAAGTGAAAAAAGTATATAAAAATTAAAACATGCTCTTAAAAAAAAAGAGCTCATCAAACAAATTTTTATTATGCATATGTCTATTATTAATTAAATTAGATTAGCAGAAACAAATGTTTTATAAAATAGATATTGGGTATTTCTAATTCCAACGATATATATTATAAACACTTTCATAGGAATTAGATTACCTGATATCGAAGCTGTGTAAACATTTCCACTTTCGATTTTAACGGTGATTACAATAACTTTCATATAGATCAGGAAGTTGAAAAATGTCCTTTACAAAAAAAAATTTTTATTACCTGCCGATTTTTCTCAAAAAAAGTAACCATTTTTTTAAACGCCAGTTCGGATTATTGAAGTGTTCGAAGTACCGAAGTTCGGATTTCCTAGATCACACTGTACTTAATATTTTTTTAACCCTTATTGCTTACAAGTCACGTGACAACAGTACTTAATCGCTACGGTCGTAGGTCACGTGAGAGGTGTGAAATGAGGCACTATTTCCTTATTATCAGTGCTGATGCGGTATTTTTTATTATTCGATTATGTTTAAACAATTTTCGGGTATTTGTCGCAACAACAAGGGGATCGCGGATTTTGGATATACTGGCTTTACGTTATATATAGGTGTGACAATGCAGTATCACACTAGTTCCTGCGACTAGGTTTTTAAGTTAATCTATAAACACATTTTCTATCATTAACATGTTATTTTGTTCCCTTACATTTTGAATGTCAGAGCATAGGCACATTTTGGATCCCATAACATATTTATTTTTGGGGCTCATGATAGATTTGTGGTCTATGATGGAAATAATTTTGGAACTTGGTGTGACTTTTATGGCTCCAATACAATGTTAGGTTTTTGGGAAAATATAATAGAACAATGTTTTCCCCGCCTATTGTCATTGAAGTTGGTAAGGTTGATATGCTGCTACAGTTCACAGTCAAAGCGTATAGATGTGATAGTTAACGTGACAGTAGCTTCACTGACATTATTTGTGCTATTAACAATTACGCCAGGCCCCGGGCGACATTACTATAAATATCAAATAATTACATGATAGTGGTTAATGATAGTATTTTTGTCGTACTGTTACTTCTCTGACATTACTTTTACTATGACCGACCAAACCAGACCCAATGCCACATTACGGAAACTATACGATAGTTCATTTTCTAATCATACCGCCTCTATGTTACAAGTGTGACGTTAACATGTGATAGGTAACGTAACACTTGCGTCACTATCAACTGTCACGCCAGAGCTAGTACGACGGTACAATCATGATAATAATATCCTATAATATCAAAGCTATAATATCCTTCTGTTGTTTTAAAAATTGATCGCTGGAGTATCCTAGGTGCTATGAAAGATTTTATTGATTTTGCGCCAAAAAACTAAATATCAGGAAATTAAATTAAATATCAAAAATTACAATATCTGTACGTGAGAGAAGAAAACATACTTAAATTTCGGTTTCAGCTCACC
>NW_027113310.1:342075-343586 GCF_000696795.3 Halyomorpha halys | reverse complement strand
AAAGGTCTGGTGACAAGTACAGCGACTGGGCGACTGTAAGTTGGCTACTCGACTGGGGCCAGTGTACAGGGACGAGTGGACTTAGCCCGCAACTTGTTGTATTGTTGTTGCAAATAATTCCATTGGCTGGAATTTCACGACCACACACACGCACAATTCTTCATTTTTTTTTTTAAACAAAACATACTTGTCATGTAATAAAATTTATTAACAGTTGATTTAAAAAAAAAAAAAAAAAATTTACATTTTAATATATGGCGTTAACAAGTCAAATTATTTGAAAGGCCTGTATAATTGATATAAATAATTTCTATACATTTTTGAGGTTAAAAAACTTCCAAAAGTTTAATATAAATTATTCTACATTTTTCATTCTTCTGTTGTACTACAACAGTACAACTTAAGTTAAACTTAAGTTTCTTAACCTCAAAAATTTATAGAAATTAATTTATCAAACTTCCTAAAAATAAAAAAATTGAAGCTCTTATAAGTAGCAATATTTCGTCATCTCTACTATTTTTAATTTAAACTATTATTTCGAACAGTTATTGTAAAATTTAAAAAAAATATACCGATAAATAATTTTTTTAATTATAAAAACAGATAAATATAAACTCTATTGCCAAAGGCCCCGTATTAAATCGACCTGATAGATGTGAACTTGCAACGTGGGAACGCTATTGGATTCTAAAAATAACTATGGGAAAATAAATTTGCTTTACTAAGGCAATATTTGTACTAAATCTTAAAAGGCTTTGAAAATATATCCCTTCTCGTCTCTCTCAACATGTAGCACATACATAAACCTTTTATTTTAACTTCAAATAAAATATTTTATTTTAAGTATTTATTAAACACAAATAAATTTATCTTAGTTTGTTTTTTCCCACACCATTATATGCTGAATACTGAATTGTAAGAATTAGAGAATTATTCCAGGCAATGTTTGAGGGGTCAATCAATATAATCAAAAACTAAAATTCGATCAAAACAAATGATCAAAGATAGTCAAAGGGAAAATAAAGGGAAATTATTTTACCCCAATTTTTTCATTTCTTCACTTGAAACTATATATATATAAGTTATAAAACTATATATTTTATCTGACTCGTATTACTAGTTAAAATTAATGGGTCTGCTAACTAAAGTTGAGGGTTTAAACGTTACAAAAAATTGATTTTTCATTTAGAGCTCTTTAAAACTACCAACACTAAAAAAGTGATAGAACATTATTTAAATTTGAATAAATGAGCTAAAATATAATCCCTAATAGAGAATTTACATATAAAAGGAAATATTCATACGAAAGGAAACTTACCCAAGTATTTACAATCTGGAAAAATCTGAACTTACCTGAAACAAAAAGAAAATGGAGTTAATAATAGTTTTATAACAAGTTTCTAAAACATATGGATACAAAAATAAAGTAAGAAATAAACCTACAAAACAAAATAAATACATAATATGAAAAATAATTTAAGTCTCCCGCTGGTATTCCGAGTTGAAGTGGC
>NW_027113310.1:339213-339999 GCF_000696795.3 Halyomorpha halys | reverse complement strand
GTTGATACTAATACAAGAGCCCATGAGGATGAAAGCATAATTACTAGTCAAAATTGATGAGTCTGCAAAGCATACGTAGGGGGAATAAAAAATAGCAGCTTTTTCAAAACGTTAAAAATAATTCATTTTTCATTCGAAGCTCTATATCTTAAAAACTACCAACAACAATGGAAAATCTAAGAGAACATCATTTAAAGTAGAGTAAATTTTCTAAATGTTAAGCCCTAATAGTACTTACGTTCAATAGTTCTCGAGATAGAACTTTTTAATAAGCAATATTTCATGAAAATTTTGTACAGAACGTACTGAATGATTAGTATTTAGTGAATTTATTTTGAAAGATTTATATCTCAAAATCCATTTGATGTACTGATGTCTATTAGGACTAAAATTAAGGCTAGTTTAATGGACTATAAAGTAGTTTATATTGTTTATCTTCGAAGGAGTTGTATTTTTTGTGATATTTGCTAAAATAATTTTTCTTTCTAGTTGTTCGGACAAATTTTCATTTGCTAAATATATATTTATATGTGAATATCATACAAAATACTAACTCTGCGAAGACAAGTGTTATAAACTACTTTATAGTAAGTTAAATTTCCTTTATTTTGAGTGCTGGCAGACATGTGTACGTGTTATGGATCAAGAGATTTATTTTTTAAAAAATCCAACATATTATACGAACAACTATAAATTAACATTTTGTGAGTTTATTTTGTCATATATCATAAAAACTACTGCTCCTACAAAGATAAACATTATTAAATATTTTGTAGTAAATTTAAC
>NW_027113310.1:328328-334897 GCF_000696795.3 Halyomorpha halys | reverse complement strand
TATATATATATATTTGCTATTAGCTCTAATGAAGGCTAGAAATTCGGGCCCAAATGTTGGCACTAATCCATATTCTCCTCATATTAATAAATAATGTCGCTTAAGTTGGATTAACATTATGAATAGATTTCGTAATGATATTATTTTAATTTAATACCAGAAAAATAAATGAAAGGTTTCGAGAGACTCTTCGATCCTCATTATCCTATTGCCTAGCTAGGAGAAAGGATTAGCTTCAGTAGCGAAATACGATACGAAGTCGTGTCAACAGAACCAGTAACTTGTTTATGAGAACGGCTATGCGCTGTCACCAGGTTACTTCATCTGTTACTGTAACTGAACACAAGTGGCGAGACAGGTTATAGATGGTCCTTTTAGAGGAAATGTCACCTACGAAGCTAAAAATAAAAAACAATAAAACAGTCAGCCGACGAATGCCTACAACTGTACAAAGAAGGAATGGCGGAAATTCCAAAGAAACAAAAGCTGAGGCATTGGGGAAAAAAAACAAATACAGAAACACCTGATGATAATAAATAACAAAATAAATCTGGAACTCTATACTTCGGTGAGAGGGACAAGGCACGTCTAAATCTATCTTTTATTTATTCACTAGTCGGCAATGCTATATTTGAGGATGTACATACATTAACTGAACACCTTGAAATCAATTAATATATAGACGAAATAATAAGACGGTAACTATAGTAATATAACTGGTATCAGCTAATTCCATATAGTCGTTATTACTTGTCCGATATAGTCATTTTTTTTTCATATTCTTTTAGACCCTTGGATTATCTATGATATTGTCATATATGTATGAATAGTTTTTATTTAATAAAACTCACTTTGTTTCAATATTAATGCTACATTGAAACAATTCAGAATGACAGACCTATCAAAGTGGAAAGGAATTTGTAAGAAGTGAAACGAAGTTGATATTCATTGCGAGCACCTCGAGAAACCGTTTTTTTTTTTTTAATAATTTATTTATTTGTATTTACAACTGTATACACATATATACAACAAGTAAATTTGCTGTAGGTGACATAGTAACATGATAAAAACATGTGGAGAATCTACCCACTGATAGAACTCCAATAACA
Organism: Halyomorpha halys; assembly: GCF_000696795.3. Lineage (NCBI taxonomy): Eukaryota > Metazoa > Arthropoda > Insecta > Hemiptera > Pentatomidae > Halyomorpha > Halyomorpha halys. The sequence goes on along the minus strand of NW_027113310.1, from coordinate 333,788 downwards.
TTTCTAGAGAAGAAGATCTCGAGGCCATTTTCTTTTCAGACGCATAGGAGGATTATTAGGTAATGAAGGACACGCCAGGTTAGAAACAAGTGGATTTGGGTGGTTGAGAAGTTTATTATGGAAGGAACGGTATCTGGTTCTGGCCAATTGGGCAACATATAGAATATTGAGGTCCTGAAATCAAGTCATCCGATTTGTGACAAAGTAAGGAGCATTAAGGATTTTGGACTGTAAGGACTGGATTCTGGAGGAATTTGGTGGTTTAGTGGAGCCCCAAAGCTCAACTCCGTATGTCCAGATAGGCCTTATAATAGTCATGTAGATCAGTCTTTTGTAATGGGTGGAAATTTAGACCATTTGTCTAATAAATATTGCAATAGTCGGAATCTACGAGCATTTTCTTGTCTTTTTAGTCTTGTATGAGAATTCCATGTCAATCGTTTGTCGAGATGTAGTCCAAAGTAACGGATCTGTTCGACAGGAATAAGTGGGGTATTATTAAAGGATATTGTAGGAGAAGAGGTCATGGGTTTACGTCGAAGGGTATATGTGATTTGGTGGGATTTATTGGAATTTATTTTAATCCTTCAGTTTTGGCACCATTCTTCAAGGGTGGTGATGTGGGATTGGAGGGTTTGAGAAACCGTTAAATAAAAATCATGAAAAATCAATTTTTTTTGGCCCAAAATCTTCATCCCACTAATTGGCCTATGATATTTTTTGAAAAATCAAAAAGACAAATTACCTTTAACATAGCTCAATCAATATTAATTTTTTTTTGTTATTTTACATTCTGTGTTATATTTGTAGACTATAGTAATAGGAATCATAGAGCTAATTCACACTATATTTACAAATATATTAATTAAATGATAAAAACATAAGAATAAATAAACAAAAACCTTAAGTAAAATTACATCTTAAACACAATTATTCCTATTTACAATATTCACGTTCAGTCCGGAGAACTCCGAATCAAGCTTTTCCTCACACTTGTCAAGTAAAAAGCAGTTCTAAAACCCGCAATCCCGGCACTTATCTCTCAACCACGGAACTGATGTTAAAAGCCAGTAGAGAATGGCTAAGGGCGCTAGCCGCAACGCTTAGAACTTGAATGGAGAATCTTGCCATTGCCAGAACTCCAATATAATTATTTACAATAGGTTGAAACCTGTTCGAGGATAATCGTAGGAATGGGTAATCCTGGATAGGGATCATGCTAGGGGATTAGGATGATGAGTGAGCTTTTATGGAATTTATGGACTTAGCACGGTCTGATACAAATGGGATTTTAAGGTTATGTTTAAGATATTATTGGTTACATAGTAATAGTACAAGAGCCCAAGAGGAGAAAAAAGGCAGTTATTTCACACCATTTTTTGATTACTTTAATGAAAACTATGTGTAATTAATAGTCAAAATTTATGAGACTGCCAAATATAGGTAGGGGTAATAAAAAATGGAGACTATTTCAAAGCGATAAAAAAAAAACTAATATTTCATTCGGAGCTCTACATCATAAAAAGTAGGTACAAAACAAGAAAACCTCAGAGAACGTCATTTAAAGAAGAGTAATTTGCTAAAGTATGAGCCCTGATTGAGTTATTTACGTTAAACAGATTTCGAGATATAGCTTTTCAAAAAGCAACATTTCATAAAAATGTTGTATGGGACGTACTGAAAGATCAGTAGAAAAATTTATATCTCAAAAACCTTTTGACATACAGATGTCTATTAGCACTCAAATTAAAGCTAGTTTAGTGAGCTATAAAGGAGCTTGTGATGTTTATCTTCGTAGGAGTAATTGTCTACTTGAAATTTGCTAAAATAAATTTATTTATAGTTGTTCGGACAAATTTTCATTTACCAAATTTATATTAGTTTGTGAATATCATAAAAACTACTACCCCTACGAAGATAAGTGTCATATACTACTATATAGTAAGTTAAATTTCCTTTATTTTGAGTGTTGGCAGACATATGTGCCTCTTATGAATCTAGAGATATATTTTTTCAAAAATCCAACATTTTATACAAACAACTAGTAATTAATATTTTGTGAGTTTATTTTGTCAAATATAATAAAAACTACTACCCCTACAAAGATAAACGCTATTAACTATTTTATATTCATTTAATTGGGTGCTGGCAGATATCTTTACGTCCAATAGTTTCTAAAATAAAGTTTTTCATAAATCAATCTTATTGTCCGAACAACTATAAATCAATTTCTCTTAGCAAATATCATGAAAACTACTTTTCCTACAAAGGTAAAGGTCATAAACTTCTTTATAGTTCATTAAACTAGCTTTAATTTGAGTGCTAGACATTTGTACGTTACATAGTTCCTGAGATATAGATTTCTCAAAATAAATTAACTAACTACTAATCTTTCAGGGGTAATATTTCAGCAAATTTACTCTACTTTAAATAATGTACTCTTAGATTTTCTGGTGTTGTTGGTAGTTTTTAAGATATAGAGCTCCGAATGAAAAATTAATGTTTTGAAACAGCCTCCATTTTTTATTCCTCCTACCTATACTTGGCAGACTCATTAATTTTGGCTAGTAATTATACATAGTTTTCATTAAAGTAATCAAATTTGGGGTGAGATAACTGCCTTTTTTTATTCTCGGCTCTTGTACTATAATGTACCCTTAGTTACAAGACAGCACTCCCATAAAAAGTACTGAGCTCCAATCATGGGTTGTGATGGTATAGATTTTTTTGTTATTATTAACAATTTAATTTTATTAATTTTTTTTAACTTTTTTAAACTGTTTTTTTTTTACTTACGGAAGAAAGGCATATTTTTTACAGGTTAATTGAAAAGACTACCATTATAAAAGTTTTGATTTATTGCTCTTCTTCAATTGTATTATTGTAGCGTCAAAACATACATCTACATCTATATATAAAGAAAAATCTGACAAACAAAAAAAAATGGAAGTTTGTTATTATATATTTATGAGGACAGCTCTATAAGTGTGGATAGCCGACGCGGCTGGAGCTGGAAGACAAAGAGGCAATGCCTGGATAAAATATGCCACAAGTTCTAATGATGGAGCCAGGGGCCATTGCCAGAGAGGAACATCTCATTACCGAACGATCCATATTGTTAGCTTAGTCTAATTTATGTCCGGCTCTACTGACCTCCCTGGTCTTCTAATGAGGGGCAGCCCAGCAAAGATCCAGTGTATTTATAAGGTCACTGAGCGATGAGGAAATTTCGAAATCCTTTTTGATGCTTCGGAAATATATAAGACGAGCTTCTAAATAGATTTGACTAAATTTATAGTAGTCGTTAGTTTTACAAACAAAAACAGACAAACCATGACGGGAATCGTATCTCAGATGAAAAGATATCTAGTTGAAACGACGCGTATATCATGACTAGAAAGCTAATATTTTATGAAAAATGATGATAACTATGTCACGATGAAAAGGTGTTGATTTTGTAAAATAATTTATAGCTTTACAATCATAGAGTGGAACCGCTTGTTTTAGAACATATATATATTCAATGTTGCAGGATTTGATTAATACAGAGACAATCCTTGTAAGCATTCCCTTTAAAGTACATAGATGCGGATAGAGATCAAGAAACCCGTTTAAAAAATTATTATTCATATATGTTAGTGTAAGTTTTGTTTCAAATAAGGGTTCTGACAGGGCAAATAAACTCGACATGGAGTAAAAAAAAAAAATTTAGTACACACACAATTTTAATTTACCACCGTTAATTTTGTGAAAATTGGTGAGCTCGTCAAGGGAGGCCAAAATAATAAACAAACAAATTTTATTTATTTATTTATTTGTTTTATCTTTATTGAAATTTACAACTCTACATAATGATACATCCAATGAATTTGATATAAGTTGATAATGGAGTGTAGAGAAACTACCAATTGGCAGCACTCTGATAAGAATTTTATACTAGGTCTCGTGGCCATCTTCTTTTCAGGTGCCTCGGAGGATTGTCAGGAATGGAAGAGAAAGCAAGGTTAGATACAAGTGGGTTTGTGTGGTTAGGGAGTTGGAAGAAGTATAATGGAAGAAGTGATATCAGGTTCGGGCTAGATCGGTTACATATGGACACATTAAGGTCTTTATGTATGATTATATTCGTGACACATTTTTATTTTATTATAAAAATTCGAATATCAGGATCTCTCGAGACAGGAACAAAGTATTTAAATTTTGTTCCGGCGAAGAATACAACAGTTTAACAAAAGATAATTAAGCCATAATGCAACAAGAGATCGGGCGGTTTTTTTTTTTTTATAATCAGATATTTCTATTTTTCCTCTTTGCTCCTTTATTTATTTAGAATAAAATAAAATAAAATCTGAAATAATATCAAAATAAAATCCGACCACTACTACGATTTAAACCCGCCTTCAGTGGACCTTGTAAGATGCTATGCGGCGAAACAAGATTAATTTTAATGTATGTATATATATTCTCTATTTTATGTATTGTATTTGTTTGAAAATAAATATTAAAGAGGTTAGAAGAAGAAAAATAAAATAAAATCATATATAAAGCCCTTAAAGCTTTATATGTAACTCATCTAGCCCGAACCAGATATAATTCTTTCAATTATAAACTCACTAACCACTAGTTTCTAGCCTTGGTTCCTCTTCCTTTCTTGATAATCCTCCGAGGCGCCTGAAAATAAGTTGGCCACAAGACCTTCTAATGTAAAATCGTCATTAGAATGCTGCCACTAAACGCCTGTAACACTCCATTATAAACATACACCAAATTTACTGGATGAATCATTATGTATAGTTTTAAATTTCTATAAAGATAAAAAAATTGTTTGTTTATTATTTTGGCCTTCCTAGACGAGCTCACCAATCTTCATAAAATCTAGGAGGGAGAGGGATGGAGGTAAATAAAAATTGTGTATTTTGTGCACCACAGCAGATTTTTTTTTTGTTTTTTTATTTCTTGTCGAGCTAATTCAAATTAACAAAATTAAAGGTGCTATATAAGAAGGTTTATTTATTTTTAATCCATCATTTAAGCCCTGTCAGACTATTTCTATGGTGGTAGTAAAAGATAGGTTATACTAAAGAACGTATTATGCGCGAAACGCTTGTTCATAATAAATTGTTTTATTAATGAATGGAAATGGTCCGGGTGCGGTAAAAAAAAAAAAAGTCAAATAGTAAATGGGTATACTATTTAAAAATAGTATACCCTAACTATTTTAAAAATAGTATACTCATACCATCGTATCTGTAAACAATGGCCCAACTAATGCATCACAAACACTACAGACACTCATAACATCTATTGAAGAATGGTGTCAAAACTGGAGAATCAATCCTGACAAATCCCATCAGATCACCTCTACTCTCCTGTCCTACAGTATCCTTTCTAAACATTCCACTAACGCCTGTTGAACAGATTCGATACTTAGGACTCCATCTTGACAAGAGACTTACTTGG
>NW_027113310.1:327800-328278 GCF_000696795.3 Halyomorpha halys | reverse complement strand
TTTGCTCCTTTATTTATTTAGAATAAAATAAAATAAAATCTGAAATAATATCAAAATAAAATCCGACCACTACTACGATTTAAACCCGCCTTCAGCGGACCCTGTAAGATGCCATGTGGCAAAACAAGATTAATTTTAATGTGTGTATATATATTCTCTATTTTATATATAGTATTTGTTTGAAAATAAGGATATTAAAGAGGTTAGAAGAAGAAAAATAAAATAAAATATAATTCACAGATTACAGATATAATTCTTTCCATGATAAACTCACTAACCACTAGTTTCTAACCTTGGTTCCTCATCCATTCCTGATAATCTTCCGAGGCGCCTGAAAAGAAGATGGCCACAAGACCTTCTAATATAAAATCGTTATTAGAGTGCTGCCACTACACGCCTGTAACACTCCATTATAAACATACATCAAATTTACTGGATGTACCATTATGTAGAGTTTTAAATTTCTATAAAGATTTAA
>NW_027113310.1:324655-326348 GCF_000696795.3 Halyomorpha halys | reverse complement strand
CCAGTTGAGCGATATCTTCCATTTGTTTCCATCAGTGTCACTGTATTAGTCTGGCCAATGGAACTAAATGGATTTTATTTATCATATAAATCTTTAGAAACTTATCAATAAATCACAAGCAGTATATAAACATACGACGAGATATTTTATCAAGGTACAAATTCATAGCTTGCCCGCATAATTAATTGGAAAACCAAGTCATGTATTAGATCTAATTTTAATACATCCTCAATTCTCCTTATTTTGTTACTAATAAAACCATCCATAAAGACCTAAATGTTCCATATGTAACTGTTCTAGCCCGAACCCGATATTATTCCTTCCATAATAAACTCCCAAACCCACTAGTTTCTAACCTTGCTTCCTCTTCCATTCCTGGCTATCCTCCGAGGCGCCTGAAAAGAAGATGGCCTCGTGACCTTATATTGTAAACTGTTTTTAGAGTTCTACTACTGGGTAGTTTCTCTAGATCCTGTATCATATCATAATGTCATTATGATCAAATTTACTGGTTGTATTTTTTTATACAGTTGTAAATATCAACAAATAAATAAAATAAAAAAAAAATTTAATACACTTTAATTAAATTTGGTCAGGTAGATGATTTCCGAGTTCTGACATCTTACATTAGAAATCTAAATAAAACTGAAATTAATCCTCATTCATAATTGTTAGAGACTGCACATTGTTTTTTTTTGCACTGACTTATTACATGTTAATTTTTTGGATAATGATATTTTCGTAGGTAAATACAAAATTACAAACTGAGCGGAAGAATACCTTTTGGCAAATATCTCAAAGATTTGACGCGCCAGTCCATGACATTCTGGTACGACTGACAGTGTGTTAAAAAAATATCATCCATCTTTCCAATAAAAATTTGTTTTTAAAAACAAATTTTTAACCTATTGAAAATAATTTTTTTTAAATAAAAAAAAGTTAAAATATACTAGAAGAATTATTGAATCTGAGTAATAATATAAGAGCATGAGAAAAAGGTCAGTTATTTCACAACAACTGTTGATAATTTTAATCAAAAATATGTTAGATACTTGTAAAATTGATGAGTCTGCCAAGTATAGGTAGGGGAAACAAAACATTGTGGTTGTCTCAAAACGAAAAAAAAAAAAAAATTTCATTCAGATATCCATATCATTAAAACTACCTACAACACCAGAAGACCTAATAGAACATAATTTAAAGTAGAGTAAATTTAATAAACATGAGTGCTAACAGAGCTGTTTCAAAAGTTCCGAAATACAGTTTTTAGAAAGAGAAAATGTAAATGGTGGATGTTTCAAAACGTTAATAAAAATAATTTTTTTATTCGGAGCTCTATATCTTTAAAACTACCAACAACAATAAAAATCTAAAAATCATTTAAGGAAGAGTAAATTTGCTGAAATATGAGCCCTAATAGAGCTATTTACATTCAATAGTTTTTGAGATATAGCTTTTTAAAAAGAAACACTTCATAAAATAATGTCCTGAAAAATCAGTAGTTAATGAATTAATGGCAGGAAATCATATATCACAGGAATCATAAGAGACAAAGATTTCTATAAACATTCAAATTAAAGCTATTTTAATTTGCAATAAAATAGTTTATAATGCTTATCTTCTTGGGAGTAGTAGTATTTATATTTGACGGAAAATGTTGATTTTTTGTTCTCCGGATAAATTATTTATAAAT
>NW_027113310.1:322618-324434 GCF_000696795.3 Halyomorpha halys | reverse complement strand
GGCGCCTGAAAAGAAGATGGCCTCGTGACCTTATATTGTAAACTGTTTTTAGAGTTCTACTACTGGGTAGTTTCTCTACACCCTGTATAGTTCATAATAGTATAGTTCATAATGATTCATAATGTCATTATGATCAAATTTACTGTTTGTATTTTTTTATACAGTTGTAAATATCAACAAATAAATAAAATAAAAATTTTTAATTAAATCTGGTCTGGTTCGCAGATGATTTCCGAGTTCCGACATTTTTTATTAGAACTCTAAGTATAACTGAAATTAATCCCCATTCATAATCATTCATCATAAAGACTTTTTTTTTTTGCACTGACTTATTACATGTTAATTTTTTGGATAATGATATTTTCGTACGTAAATACAAAATTATACCCTGAGCGGATATTTATTTTTTGGCAAATATCTTAAAGATTTGACGCGCCAGTCCATTACATTCTTGTGCGACTGACAGTGTGTTAAAAAAATGTCATCCATCTTTCTAATAAAAATTTGTTTTTAAAAACAAATTTTTAACCCATTGAAAATAATGTTTTTTTAAATAAAAAAAAAAAAGTTAAAATATACTAGAAGAATCTGAGTAATAATATAAGAGCAGGATAAAAAGGTCAGTTATTTCACAACAATTGTTGATAATTTTAATCAAAACTATGTTAGATACTTGTGAAATTGATGAGTCTGACAAGTAGGTAAGGTATGCCAAGGTAGGGGAAACAAAACATAGAGGTTGTTTCAAAGCGATAAAAAAAAAATATTTTTCATTCAGAGCTCTATATCTTAAAAAGTAGTAACAACACAAGAAAACCTAAGAGAACGTCATTTAATTAAGAGTAAATTTGCTGAAATATGAGCCCTAATAGAGCTATTTACTTTAGAAGCTGTCTCAAAACGAAGAAAACAAAATTTCATTTAGATATCCATATAATAAAAAATACCTACAACAACAGAAGACCCAATAGAACATAATTTAAAGTAGAGTAAATTTAATAAATATGAGTGCTAACAGAGCTGTTTACTTTCAAAAGTTCCGAAATACAGTTTTTAGAAAGAGAAAATATAAATAGTGGATGTTTCAAAACGTTAATAAAAATTAATTTTTTATTCGGAGCTCTATATCTTTAAAACTACCAACAACAATAAAAATCTAAAAATCATTTAAGGAAGATTAAATTTGCCAAATGTGTATGAGCCCTAAAAGAGCTATTTACATTCAATAGTTCTCGAGATATAGCTTTTTAAAAAAGAAACATCATAAAATAATGTACTGATGAATCAGTAGTTAATGAATTAATGGCAAGAAATCATATATCACAGGAATCATGACAGGTAAAGATGTCTATATACATTCAAATTAAAGCTATTTTGGTTGTGATAAAGGTTTAAGGAATAAGTGTCTGTGATAATATGATTTTGATTTTGTTTAAGTGAATATTGACTAATTAGAAATTGATGTTTTTGTCCTGGGCAGAATAGCCTGCATGGAGTTTTAGGGTTTTTTAAATTATATAGTTTCAAAGTTGTATTAAGTAGATTGTCCCTGAAGATGGCCGGATTGGCCGAAACGTCGGACTTATAAGAGAAATAAAAGGTTTTGAGACTATAAGGGATAGAATTTAAATTATTTAATTCAATAAATTCAAATTAAAGCTATTTTAATTTGCAATAAAATAGTTTATAATGCTTATCTTCTTGGGAGTAGTAGTATTTATATTTGACGGAAAATGTTGATTTTTTGTTCTCCGGATAAATTATTTATAAATTCAAATATTAACAATATGACTACATGAGTAAATTCAACTGTCTT
>NW_027113310.1:314186-322356 GCF_000696795.3 Halyomorpha halys | reverse complement strand
ATAGGCATTAATTCCTCAAATAGTAACTAGCTTAGCTCTTTTCAGTGTAGCCCATAGTGCATAATTGCATAGAGCTCTCCAATTAGAGCCTTGTTTTAACAAAGTGAATAATTATTCTTGAGTGCAGGCCTGCTGCTCAAAATATTTTATTCTAATTTCATAATACTTGGGACAGGTTCCCAAGAAGTGAAAGGTAACTTATTTTTTATCGAGTAGTCATCCATCATCCATACTGCAGTGTGTCCACGATTTCACACTTAAATCGAGTAATCCTGCTCTACAATGGAAAATCTATACCAAATCAAAATTATCGTTAGAAATAGTAACATTTAACTAGTGAAGTATGAATCTGAAGAAAAAGTGAATCACTTTGCCATATTTAAAAATAAAATTAATTTATGTGAAAAAAACAATTGAGCAGGTTACTAAAATTCTCTCTTTTTTTTTTTTTTTTTATCCCAGTCCTAGTCATTTCTAATGTACGGTGAGAGGAATTATCTACAAGGTACAACCCTATTCTAATCATGGTGGAGGGTCAATCTTTCATTTCGTGGGACTACCACACATGTAAAAGTCTAAAGTTATCAAAATTATTATATAAATATCGAAAAATTGCCATTAATTTAATATTGCACTGCTTCTGGCTGATAACAATGATGCAACCCAGAAACTGTCATTCAACTAGAAACGTAGTTTCTACAGTTGTATACTTTTTTTTTCTTAACTACTTAGACAGGCGAATAAATAACATAAAACAAAAAATCCAGTGCAGTGGGCGCATCAAACAATTTTTACTTACCACTCTACATACGATACAAAGTATTGTGTAGATTATTAGACTAGATTTCATTAAAAAAAAAAAAAAAAACCTAGTTAAGGCAAGAATTATGAAAAAATAATTTTTATTTTGTTGTTATAAAATTCCTATTCTAGAATTTCTTGAAGTCCAAGTAACTAATTTTAATTTTTGGCCTACAAAGAAAACAACAGTTTAATGAAGACAATAAAATCGTAATTCGATTGGATATGCTTGCAAAAAGTGATTAGAAGGACATCACATGAAAATGGTGGGTGCGGAATAAAACATAAAATTCTATAGGACGCGGATGACATTGTAGGCCTAGGAAGTAACCAAGATGACTTGGAAAGACTGAATTAAAAGAAGAAGAAGAACGAAATAGACTTGCAAGTAACCGAAGATAAAAAAAAAAGTATGTGATTGTAAGCCGAAAAATCTATCTTAATGCTCGGTGTGGATGGCAAATCGTTTTCGAAAGTAGACAGTTTCAAATACATCGACTCCACCATAACATCAATAAAAGATTAACGGAATGAGATAGACGAGCGTATAACATGCTTGAACAGAGCTTTCTTCTTTTTGTCAATTGAAATTCCGATAAATCAGAGCCTTAAAATGTGGAGGAGAACTAACAGTGAACTGCTTCAGAGTCTGATCTGTCAATATCTGATGATATGAAGGCAAGAAGATGAAGAGGCTCGAAGCAATCCATCAGGATGCCTCTACACAGTAATGAGTGCCAGTACAGTAGGCAAGAGACTACGTGGAAGACAAAAAACCAGATGAATAGACAGAATCAACAAAAATGCGAAAGAGCTGCATGCAGCAAACTGGAAAACGGTAGCCCGAGATAGGCAGGCGTGGAGAAGGCTGGTTCGGGCGGCCAAAAATCTACAAGGTCTGTTGAGCATACTGTTTAAGTAAGGCGCCCCTTCAGTTCTGAATAGAAAAACATGATGCCATCTAGTGGCAAAGATATGCGGTAGGAAGCCTGAGCAGCCATCTTGGTCCCCAAAAACAAAGGGGTTAGTACCAATCGAATAGCCATCCTGACCTGTACAGGAGAAGAAGAGTTCAGAACTCTTCATTAAGGTCTCTTCTCATAATGATGAGGGAGTAAACCTTAGACTAAGGCGAGAGAGGCGGCGGCGGCAGGAGGATGAGAAGAGAGAACCCTACTTCCATAATCACATTCACATCAGAACCAACCATCAAGCTCCATATAATAAAACAAGTAAAAATGTAATCTTTATCAATTAATGTAATAAAACCCAATTTATAACTAACCAACTAACATACATTGTAATCACTTTGCCCGAACTCTACAGCCAATTGTGTCAGAAAACTTTAAAGAGAATAGATGTTATTTCATTTTAAAACCATTATATCAAGTTATTTAAATACAGTCCACTCCATTATTACCAGTAAATTATAAGTCATTCTTTATTTAAACCAGCTTACCAGCACATAATAATTAATTTGGGTAATATCCCCCAATTTTACTCCAGGGAATACCTAAATTAAACACATGCCAAAAAAAAATAATAAATAATATCAATTAAAAATTATAAAAGGGAAAAAAGAAATCGGTTATAGTAGTAATTTTTAATAGATTATATATAATAGAAATATATTATTGCAAATACTACACGAGTATCGGAGAGACGAGAGACCATATTGGGATATAATCCATCTAGTATAACCTAGCTAGAAATAAGAGATCAAAATTAAATTTTATAGCGGTTATTTTACAACTGGAGGCCAACATAATGATCTGAAATTCATATTAATCAGGATTTACCTCACTGAATCATAGATACGTACTTGGACAAGTGACCCAGTGACGAATGGGGATGCTGAGATGTAAGGTGCGTCAAGAATAGCCAATGAGATCATTGCCACCACAGTCCAGCTAACTTGCCATTGGCCCAAAGCCAGCTGGCTATTTATCTAGTCTATTAGCTAAATCAACATATATACATATTAAAGCGATTTGATATATATTTCGTATAAAAGGAAGTTAAAACTTAACTGAGGCAACAATATAAAAAAAATGATCCCTGCACCACACAACTTTTACAACTATGAAATGAAATTAATCTTTGAACACTTCAAAACAGTTATCATTTTTATTATTCTTGTTTATAATGCCCTCTCAATATATATCGTACATAGGGAAACGAAATTAAAATATGATTGTAAATATTTTAATAACTCTGATGGAAAAACATTTTTTATTTATTGATATTTACAATTGTATAAAAAATACAAGAAGCAAATTTGATCATAATGACATAATGAAATTGATATGATACAGCATGTAGAGAAACTACCCAGTAGTAGAACTCTAAAAACATTTTACAATATAAGGTCACGAGGCCATATTCTTTTCAGGTGCCTCGGAGGATTGCCAGAAATGGAAGAGGAAGTAAGGTTAGAAACTAGTGGGTTTGGGTGGTTATGGAGTTTATAATGGAAGGAATGATATCGGGCTCGCGCTAGATCGGTTACATAAGGAACATTTAGGTCTTTATGGATGGGAAAACATTTATTATCAAATTCTTTCATATTTTACTAGGTTATTTTATATGAAATATCCATTCATATTATTAATTCTTTCATTACAATTGATAGCACATTGTTTAGTAGGCCATCAAATCTTACCATGGAAACACGCGATTTTGTTTTAATGAGTTTAATTTTGGACTTGGGTGTGACGGTAGCAGCATGGTAACGCGCCTGTCTGCCAACCCAATGATTGCGAGTTCAAGTCCCCGGTCCAATCCGGGATTTTTTTTTTCAAGCATATAATTATACAATACTGACTCAAATTCTCCCTCCGTTACGTGTGAGGCCCGTTAGCCAATGGGTGGCACTCATAAAAATAGGCGTAGGAGTGACGAACCCACCCTATGAAAACCACGCCATGAAACGCGCGATGTATTTCCTAAGTACATCCTGCGAGGTCTTGTATCTCCACGGTCTGTCGCGCCAATAATAATAATAAAATTTGGTCACTCATTTTGATTACTGGCAGATACCTGAATGTCCAATGGTTCCTGACATATACTTTATTATAAATCAAAGATTTTGTCCAAACAATTAGAAATAAACATTTTGTGTATTGTTCTTTTGGCAAATATAAAAAATACTAGTCCCACGAAGCTAAACCGTCATAAACTACTTTATAGAACATTAAATAAACTTTGATGAAATGTTGCTTTGTAAAAAACTGTATCAAGGGAACCATTTGAACGTAAAAAGTTTTATTAGGGCTCATACTTTACAAAATGTATTCTACTTTATTAGGTTTTTTATTGTTGTTGGTAGTTTCAAAGTCCAAAATGAAAAGTTTTTTTTTTTAAATTTTAAAACAGCTGCCATTTTTTATTCCCTCTACCTATACTTGGCACACTCATCCATTTTATACATAGTGTTCATTAAAGTAATCAAAAGTGGGGTGAAATAAATGCCTTTTTTTCTCCTCTTGGGCTCTTGTACTATCACGGGTGCACTAGTTTGTAAGAAAGTACTGTTATTAGACCAACGGTGGTGCAAGGAAGTGATTTGGTCAGAAACACACTTGACCGTTAGATTTTTATCCAACTAAGGGTACCACACTTTATGAGGCTGGGTGGACCCACAGGGCTGACTCAACTCCTACAGGTAACAGATAAAATAACTATCTGCCACAGCCGGATTCCAACCCGGATCCTTGGAGTTAGTAGTCCATTGCCTTACCAGTGAGCTAGCTCCAATTCCACTCCCATTCCTTAAACATATAAAAATAAAAGGTTCCTTTAAGAGGGAACTATTCTGAAAATTCAGTATCTAAACGTATTTCAATGAGGACAAGAACTAGTTGATATTAAAGAGATCCCAAAATGCCATTCATATAATGCGTTTCATTATCAACACATTGACTAAAGTTTATAATGGATTTCATGGTTCAAAAACTGCAAAAGGAAGGCTACTCTAAAGATTATGCATGCTTAGTGCAACATCATAAAAACAATTATCGGGGAAATAGTAGATAACAATCTAATGCAAAACTAGATCAGACATAAATAAAGGAATAAGGAAACAACAAACAATACCGACAGCATATCCATTGGGCAATCATTGATATCTGGCGCCATCTATGAATGTGTATCTAACACTCTGTGCATAAACATTATTCATTCCTCAATATATAATTTACATAATAATCTATATTCCATTATGGTCTGAAAAATAATTTAGTGCTAAGCAATAATTATATTTTGTTTACAAAATAATTTACTTTTTAAACAACCTATAGATTAAAAGAGTTCAGCCACACTCTTTTTACATTAGAAACTATATAATATTCCAAGATAACAAACTTATTGAATAAAAACTTTTTTTTATGAACCAAAAAGATATTATTAAAACAAATTTTGTTGGCTTAAATTAAAAAAATAGAAGCTGTCCATAATTTGTAATTTGTTTTCGTTTGATGACAAGTATAAATTTGAATAGAGAGAAAATCCTTTATTGACAGGAAGGAATGAATACAAATGGAGTGAGTTGTTATACATACACCATACTAATTTTTATTTTTTCTTAATAAACTTATGACTAATTATTAAATTAATACTTATTATTAAATTAATACAATACATAAATATAAATAAGAAATGTATACTAGAATAATATTGCCTTGTGGCATGGTAAGGTTAGTTGCAGAGTCCAATTAAGGTAGTTAATCATGTAGCTAACGCCAATGGATTATTGCAACGGCACCATACTAATCTATCTTACATATATTATAAGACAATATAAACGAGATACATTGGTACAATATTTACAACACTTTATTTTTAAAAATAATAAATCACATTATATATATATTTTTTGTCCTTTTGTTTTGTTTTGTAACTAACACTAAATACTTTCCTTTCATTAAATCCCACTCGGGCATATCCCATATTTCCGTTTTATTTTATTTTATTCATTTTAAAAACTACATCCGATATGGTCAGACCAGATGACAACATTAATCCTTCTTTTATTCTTCAACATCAATCTTTTCCTGTGATCTATTACAATTTTCAGTTTTCAGCCAAATTTCATTTTAAATTTATAGACTGTATCCCAAAATCTCCAATCCCATATCACAGCTCTCGAAGAATGGTATCGTAATTAGAGGATTAAGATAAATTCCAACAAATCCCATCAAATCACCTTTACTCTTCGTCGTAAACCTACTGACTGCCCTACAGTTTCATTTAATGATGTTACTCTTACCCCTGTCGAACAGATCCGCTACCGTGGACTACATTTGGACAAACGATTAACCTGGAATCCTCACACTAGACTGAAAAGACAGAAAACTGCACGTTGATTTCGACTATACTAGACAAACGGTTTAAACTTCCAACACATTACAAAAGACTGATCTACATGACTGTACTAAGGCCAATCTGGACATATGGAGTTGAGCTTTTGGGGCTACACTAAACCTTCGAATTCCTCTCGTATTCAATCCTTACAATCCAAAACCCTTCGTAAAATCCTCAATGCTCCTTACTTTGTCATAAATAAAATCATACATAAAGACCTTAACATTCCCTATCTAACCGATCTAGCCCAAACCAGATATCACTCCTTCCATTATAAACTCCCTAATCACTCAAACCCCCTAGATTCTAACCTTGCATCCTCTTCCATTCCTGACACACCTCCGAGGCGCCTGAAAAGAAGATGGGCACGAGACCAGCTAATGTAAAATGTCATTAGAGTGCTACCAATGGGTAGTATCTCTATACGCCTATAACACTCCAATTTAACTTAGATCAGATTTTCTAAATGTATTATAATGTACAGTTGTAAATAGCAATAAATAAATTTAAAAAAATTATAGACTCATTCAACATTGATACTTTTAGTAAGCAGACATAAAGAAATAGTAAGGAAACTTTGTAAATAAATGAAAAAAGTAAAATAAAATAACAATCGACAATAGTATTGGCACGAAATAAATAAGTTAAAAACTAATATATAATATAAAATAAATCACTAAATTAACACGAAATGAAAGGAGTTAAAAATATAAATATTCAACTAATTTCTATGCAGGTGGTAATTACAATCTCATGGAGTCCTGAACAATAGTTCGGCCAAGTTCGCTATATTTCCAAGCTCTCTAAGAAATAATTACGTAAAATCGCACTAGGAACTCGACTAAAAGACCGTTTAATAATAAAATACAAAATTTAATGTATGTTAATTTATTTAACATTGTTTAAGTAACAACACATAGTAAACAAATAGCAGGAAGCAAGAGCTGTATAAACATGATTTAATACAACAACCAATCAGATAGCATGAATCTTTTTAGGTTATTAGCCCCTAAAATGCGAAACATTAATTTCTGAGCTAAAAGTAAAAAAAAAAAAAAAAAAGTAAAAAAATTAGGTAGTTTAAAAATTAAAATTTTCGTTTATACTGCCAAAATTTCGCTCAATCGAGCCTTACTTCAAATATTAGTTCTATCCGACTGAAATACCAGTATCGTGTTACTACTATACTATACTACAATCGTTTAACTTCTATACTATCGAAGTAGCACTATCGTGTAGTATAGTAGTAGTACTATCGGGTAGTATCTTGTCACTACTATCATGTTAGATCAATTTTTCATTAGCGGTAAATGAAGGAATGGACGGATAATTGTCTCAAACTTGGCGGCATTTGAACGCCTTGCTTCGTAAACTTTCTCAGTTAGTTTCGTTCCCTAATACATCTTATTCACTCGAAAGATCCAATATAAGGACAGTGTATCAGTCAAGCATATTGGAAATTTCCCTTTTATTAATTAAAAATAAAAGTGAATAAAAAATTAATAAACAGATGATACTTATTTAATTTTATAAGTATGAGTACGAACATTAATTAAAAAAATACAAACGTTTCTGGCAATATTTATTTACTTTCATAAAAATATTCTAATCAATATTCAAGGATGGTCAGTAAGGCGCTTTGCTACTAAGTTCTGTAACCCGGGTTCGAATTCAGCAGTGACAGGAAATTATTTAGTATCTTATTGTAGCTGTGAGTCAACCCTGTGTGTTTACAAACAAACCTACTGAGGCGCATCCAGCCTCTATAGAGAGGGGAAAACCATGGCGTTGGAACACCAATGTAGCGGTTCAAATCATATCTTAAGTTATCATTATTTACATATTTGTGAAAGTTTTTTTTTTAATAATTTATTTCTTGTTATTTACAACTGTATACACATATATACAACAAGTAAATTTGCTGTAGGTGATATAGTGACATGATACAAACATGTGGAGAATTTACCCACTGATAGAACTCCAATAACATTTCTAGAGGAGAAGATCT
>NW_027113310.1:308947-310031 GCF_000696795.3 Halyomorpha halys | reverse complement strand
ATTATATATATATTTTTTGTCCTTTTGTTTTGTTTTGTAACTAACACTAAATACTTTCCTTTCATTAAATCCCACTCGGGCATATCCCATATTTCTCTTTTATTTTATTTTATTCATTTTAAAAACTACTTATGATCCGAACAGATGACAAAATTAATCCTTCTGTTATTCTTCAACATCAACCTTTTCCTGTGATCGATTACAAATTTTATTTTAAACTTATAGACTGTATCCCAAAATCTCCAATCCCATATCACAGACCTCGAAGAATGGTGTCGTAATTGGAGGATTAAGTAAAAAAAAAAAAAAGTAAAAAATTAGGTAGTTTAAAAATTAAAATTTTTATTTATATTGCCAAAATTTCGCGTAATCGAGCCTTGCTTCAAATACTAGTTCTTCCTGACTGGATTACTACTATAGTATACTACAGTCGTTTTACTTCTATACTATCGAAGTTGCACTATCGTGTAGTATAGTAGTAGTACTATCGGGTAGCATAATAGTATAGTGTAATATCTTGTTGCTACTATCATGTTAGTTTCATTTTTCATTGGAGCTCAAAAATCCAGTTCTAATATCCAATCAAAGTATTTTTTAAAAAATTAAATCATTATCAGATTGAAGTGAGGTAAATGAAGGAATGAACGGGAAGTTGTCTGAAACTTTCACAGTTTGTTTCGTTTCCTAATACATCTTATTTACTCGAAAGGTCCAATATCAGTACATTGTTTCAATCAAGTATATTGGAACTTTCCCTTTTATTATAACTAAAAGCGAATGGAAAATTAACAAAAAAATGATACTTATTTAATTTTATAAGTATGAGTAAGAACATTAATTAAAACGCGGGTTCGAATTCGGCAGTGACAGGTAATTATTTAGTATGCTATTGTAGCTGTGAGTCAACCCTGTGTATTTACAAACAAACCTTCTGAGGCGCGCATCCAGCCTCTATAGAGAGGGGGAAAACATGGCGTTGGAACACCAATGTAGCGGTTCAATCATATCTTAAGTTATCATTATTTACATATTTTTGAAAGTTTTTTTTTTTAATAATTTATTTATTGTTATTTACAACTGTATA
>NW_027113310.1:305216-307867 GCF_000696795.3 Halyomorpha halys | reverse complement strand
CACCCCAATTTTTGATTAATTTAATGAAAACTATGTATAATTACTAGTCAAAATTGATGAGTCTGCCAAGTATAGGTAGGGGGAATAAAAAGTGGCGGCTGTTTCAAAACTTTAAATAACATTCATTTTTCATTCGGAGCTCTATATCTTAAAAACTATCAACAACACTAGAAAATCGAAGAGAACATTATTTAAAGAAGAGTAAATTTTCTGAAATATTAGCCCTAAAAGATGTTTATTATGTTAAATATTTCTCGAGATATAGCTTTTTAAAAAGCAAAATTTCTTAAAAATCTACTGAAAGATTAGAAGTTAGTTAATTTATTTTGAAGAGCTTAAAATCATTTGACGTACAGATGTCTATTAGCACTCAAATTAAAGCTAGTTTAATGAGCTAAAGAGTAGTTTATGATGTTTATCTTCGTAGGAGTAATAGTTTACATGAAATTTGCTAAACTAAATTGATTTATATTCATATGTGAATATCATAAAAACTACTACCCCTACGAAGATAAGTGTAATAAACTACTTTATAGTAAGTTAGATTTCCTTTGAGTGTTGGCAGACATATGTGTGTCTTATGGGTCTAGAGATATATTTTTTTCAAAAATCAAACATTTAATACGAACAACTACAAATAAACATTTTGTGAATTTATTTTTTCGAATATCATAAAAACTACTACTCCTACAAAGATAAACGTAATAAACTATTTTATAGTAAATTTAACTAGCTTTAATTTGGAATATTTCCGAACAACCATAAATAATTTATTTTAGCATATAACATGAAAACTACTATTCTTACGAAGGTAAAGATCATAAACTACTTTATAGTTCATTGAACTAGCTTTAAGTTGAGTGCTAAAAGACATCTATACATCACATAGTTCCTGAGATATAGATTTCTCAAAATAAATTAACAAACCACTAAACTTTCTGTACATTTTTTAGAAATGCTGCTTCTTAAAAGGCTATATCTCGAGAACTATTTGACGTAAATAGCTCTATTAGGGCTAATATTTCAGCGAAATTAGCTCTTTTTAATATATTGTTCCTTTAGATTTTATACTGTTGTTGGTAGTTTTTAAAATATAGAGCTCCGAATGAAATATAATGTTTTTTAAGAAATTGAACTGAATTTGACTAGTAATTATACATAGTTTAAGTTATAAAAAATTGGGGTGAAATAACTGCCTTTTATTCTTCCCGGCTCTTGTACTATAAATAACATACAATTGAACATTAATTTACGGAGTTTAATTAAAATCGTTTGAGCCATTTTTATAAAAAGTGTTGAATCGATTCATTATAGTGGTAGTTCCAGTGAATCGATTTTAAAGATAAGGTCGGTATCACATCCCAGATATACACCTATCCTAAATATATAATTTCAGTTTCCCTAGATATTTCATTATTCACAGTATTTTATTTTTTTTATAAACTCTTTATTTAGTACCCGTTCGAGGTATTATGGTATTATGAGGTAACCTTCAGTTGTAAACTCGCTTTCCAGTTCGAGTTTTTTTTTTCTAACTTTTTAGGATTTAAGTTTTTAATTCCCTGAGAGAGTAAAACAAAATATTTCACAGCAAACACTAAAAATTGTTTTATATAATAGAGAGATAAGAAAATTTCTTAAGTGAAGTAAAACTTTTTTAAACGACTGA
Organism: Halyomorpha halys; assembly: GCF_000696795.3. NCBI lineage: Eukaryota > Metazoa > Arthropoda > Insecta > Hemiptera > Pentatomidae > Halyomorpha > Halyomorpha halys. The sequence continues at coordinate 306,198 of NW_027113310.1, read as the reverse complement.
ATAGACCACGCAAGCTAAATAATGATATGTGAAGAGGTCACTAAACATCGTTTAACTACGTAATAAATATCTAAAAACCCACGAGCCGAAAAATTGCCGAACTTTGATAACATTTTCACATAACAAGATCTGCCTAATCTCAACCCGAATATCTAATCTGCCAAATGAGATCTCGTGGATCTTTCGAGCCAATTTGATTTTTTGCTGTGCTATCTTAGAGCAATTGAAACTGAATTTCACTTCCTTATGGTTGAAAAAAAAAAGACAAGGAACCAACGCATCCGAAATTTTCCTATCGAATAAACTAAAAGAGATATGAAAATTTTTCGATAGTGACTGTTTTTTGGGATAGTCATGAAGTTGTTTTAATCGACTATCTTCAAAAATAAAAACCCATTACAGGAGCACACATTACACATCATTACTTGACAAGCTGAAGGCAAAACTTGCGGAAAAACGGCCACATTTGCAGAAAAAGAAAATTCTGTTTCACCAAGACAACGCACCATCTCACACCTCAGTGGCTGCCATGGCGAAAATCCACGAATTACAGTTTGAACTGCTTGACTATCCGCCTTACTCACCAGACCTAGCCTCAAGCGACTTCTTTTTGTTCCCTCATCTAAAAATTGCGCTCGGAGGACAGAAATTGTCGTAAAATGAAGAGGCAATCACCTTCGTGAATTATTATTATTCAGAGAAAAACGCCGAGTACTTTTTGGACGGGTTATAGAAATGAGAACATCGCTGGAAGAAGTGTGTAGAGCTACAAGGAGACTATGTTGAAAGAAGAAAAAAAATGTATGGAATCCTCATACAAGACTGAAAAGACAAGAAACTGCTCGTCGATTCCGACTATTACAATATTTATTAGACAAACGGTCCAAACTTCCAATCCATTACAAAAGACTGATCTACATGACTATTATAAGGGCTATCTGGACATACGGAGTTGAGCTATGGGGCTCCACTGAACCATCTA
>NW_027113310.1:294748-305166 GCF_000696795.3 Halyomorpha halys | reverse complement strand
ATCTTCTTTTCAGACACCTAGGAAGATTATTAGATAATGAAGGAGAAACAAGTGGATTTGGGTGGTTGAGAAGTTTATTATGGAAGGAATGGGATCTGGTTCCGGCCAAATCGGCAACATATGGAACATTGAGGATGGATGACTTGATTTGTGACAAAGTAAGGAGCATTAAGTATTTTATGAAGGATTTTGGACTGTAAGGATTGGATTCTGGAGGATTTTTGAAAGTTAATCGTTTGATATAAACATTTTGAATTTTTATTTACCCAAAATTTTACCATAAATAAGTATACACTGTATCAATTATGTTTATTTAGCAGAATATGGAAATACTGCTGCACTACAGGACAGGTTTACCGATCAAAATCAGCACCACAATAGTATACCAAACAATGGGAGTACCATAACACTACCAATGCTAGGATACCAAATCAATCCTGAGGCAAGTCCACAGCCTGCATTATATCTAAATAAGATACTGACTGAATTACCATAATGGCTTGTAGGATATCCCTAGCTAAGGTTCCGGTGAGAGGACTACAATATATCATCTGTAATAAGGTCCTACAATAGAATTACTCTAAGGCTTCACTTCATTACAAGAGGAACTCTGCATCCTATTGCAATAAATACAGACGCCCATAACTCAAGACTTGGCGTTAAGTATATAATGACTTTTAATACAAGATAATTTAGAAATCATTATCTAGATTTATAATATATACATATAAATAAAAATAATAGTAATGTTTCAGGGTTCATAATACGAATTAAGTGTATCAAAACAATGAACTTTCACAATCTCCCGATCTGACCCTACTGGAATTTTGAACTTGCAAAGGTGACGTTAAACAAAAAGTCAATCGGAACCCAAAAAATGTCCACAAATTTAAACGAAGAAGGATAATCGATATTTACGGAACAATGACACACATCGATTAGTACAAGGGCAGGGAAGAAAAAAAGGCAGTTATCTCACCCCAATTTTTTATTACTTCAATAAAAACTATGTATAATTACTAGTCAAAACTGATGAATCTGCCAAGTATAGGTAGGAGGAATAAAAAATGGCGGCTGTTTCAAAACCTTAAAAAACATTAATTTTTTATTCGGAGCTCTATATCTTAAAAACTGCCAACAACACTAGAAAATCTAAGAGAATATTATTTAAAGAAGAGTAAATTTGCTGAAATATTAGCCCTAAAAGAGCTATTTATGTTAAATATTTCTCGAGATATAGCTTTTTAAAAAGCAAAATTTCTTAAAAATCTACTGAAAGTTTAGAAGTTGAAAAATTGAAAACCATTTGACGTACAGATGTCTATTAGCAATCGAATTAAAGCTAGTTTAATGAGCTATAAAGTAGTTTATGATGTTCATCTTCGTAGAATTTATATTTTACATTAAATTAGCTAAACTAAATTGATTTATAGTTGTTCGGACAAATTTTCATTTGCCAAATTTATATTCATATGTGAATATCATAAAAACTACTAAAACTACTAGTGTAATAAACTACTTCATAGTAAGTTAGATTTCCTTTATTTTGAGTGTTGGCAGACATCTGTGTGTCTTATTGGTCTAGAGATATATTTTTTTCAAAAATCAAACATTTAATACGAACAACTAGAAATAAACATTTTGTGAATTTATTTTGTCAAATATAATAAAAAATACTACTCCTACAAAGATAAACATAATTAACTATTTTATAGTAAATTTAACTAGCTTTAATTTCGAATATTTCCGAACAACCATAAATAATTTATTTTAGCATATATCATGAAAACTACTATTCCTTAAGGTCATAAACAACTTCATAGTTCATTAAACTAGCTTTATGTTGAGTGCTAATAGACATCTATACATCACATAGTTCCTGAGATATAGATTTCTCAAAATAAATTAACAAACCACTAATCTCTCAGTACATTTTTAAGAAATGCTGCTTCTTAAAAGGCTATATCTCGAGAACTATTTGACGTAAATAGCTCTATTAGGGCTAATATTTCAGCAAAATTAGCTCTTCTTTATATAATGTTCTTTTAGATTTTATACTGTTGTTGGTAGTTTTTAAAATATAGAGCTCCGAATGAAAAAATAATGTTTTTTAAGAAATTGAAGCAGTTGCCATTTTTATTCCCCCTACCTATACTTCTCAGGCTTCTCAGTTTTGACTAGTAATTATACATAGTTTAAGTTATAAAAAATTGGGGTGAAATAACTGCCTTTTTTTCTTCCCGGCTCTTGTACTATAAATAACATACAATTGAACATTAATTTACGGAATTTAATTAAAATCGTTAGAACCATTTTTATAAAAAGTGTTGAATCGATTCACTATAGTGGTAGTTCCAGAGAATCGATTTTAAAGAAAAGTTTGGTATCACATTCCAGATATACACCTATCCTAAATATATAATTTCCGTTTCCCTAGATATTTCATTATTCACAGTATTTTATTTTTTTTATTTACTTTTTATTTAGTACCCGTTCGAGGTATTATGGTATTATGAGGTAACCTTCAGTTCGCTTTCCAGTTCGAGTTTTTTTTTCTAACTTTTTAGGATTAAAGTTTTTAATTCCCTGAGAGAGTAAAACAAAATATTTCACAGCAAACACTAAAAATTGTTTTATATAATAGAGAGATAAGAAAATTTCTTAAGTGAAGTAAAACTTTTTTAAACGACTGAATAGACCACGCAAGCTAAATAATGATATGTGAAGAGGTCACTAAACATCGTTTAACTACGTAATAAATATCTAAAAACCCACGAGCCGAAAAATTGCCGAACTTTGATAACATTTTCACATAACAAGATCTGCCTAATCTCAACCCGAATATCTAATCTGCCAAATGAGATCTCGTGGATCTTTCGAGCCAATTTGATTTTTTGCTGTGCTATCTTAGAGCAATTGAAACTGAATTTCACTTCCTTATGGTTGAAAAAAAAAAGACAAGGAACCAACGCATCCGAAATTTTCCTATCGAATAAACTTAAACAGATATTAATATTTTTCGATGGGTTTTTTGGGATAGTCATGAAGTTGTTTCAATCGACTATCTTCAAAAATAAAACCCCATTACAGGAGCACATATTACACATCATTACTTGACTAGCTGAAGGCAAAACTTGTGGAAAAACGGCCACATTTGCAGAAAAAGAAAATCCTATTTCACCAAGACAACGCACCGTCTCACACCTCAGCGAAAATCCACGAATTACGGTTTGAACTGCTTGGCTATACATCTTACTCACCAGATCTAGCCTCAAGCGACTTATTTTTGTTCCCTCATCTAAAAATTGCGCTTGGAGAACAGAGATTGTCGTCAAATGAAGAGGCCATCACCTTCGTGAACAATAATTTTGCAGAGAAAAACGCCGAGTACTTTTTGGACGGGTTATAGAAATGAGAACATCGCTGGGAGAAGTGTGTAGAGCTACAAGGATACTATGTTGAAAGTAAAAAAAAAATGTATGGAATTCTCATACAAGACTGAAAAGACAGGAAACTGCTCGTCGATTTCGACTATTACAACATTTACTAGACAAACGGTCCAAACTTCCAATCCATTACAAAAGACTGACATACATGATACATGTTATAAGGCCTATTTGGACATACGGAGTTGAGCTTTGGGGCTCCACAGAACCATCTAATTCCTCTCGAATCCAATCATTACAGTCCAAAATCCTTCGTAAAATCCTTAATGCTCCTTACTTTGTCATAAATCAAATCATCCATCAGGACCTCAATGTCCTCTATGTTGCCGATTTGGCCAGAACCAGATACAATTCCTTGATAAAATTCTTAACTACCAAAAACCACTCGTTTCTAACCTGGCTTCTCCTTCACTACCTAATAATCCTCCTAGGCGTCTGAAAAGAAGATGACCTCGAGATCTTCTTCTTTAGAAATGTTTTTGGAGTTCTATCAATGGGTAGATTCTCCAAAATGTTTTTATCATGTCATAATATCACTTACGGCAAATTTACTTGATGTGTATATATGTATACAGTTGTAAATATCAATAAATTATTTTAAAAAAAAATAAATGTCTTGTATTATTGTTAGGTCGAAAACTTTTCAGACCACCCTCGTATCAATTTTTCCCGAGATAATTTTTTGCAAAAGCAACATTTTATAAAAAATGCATTGAAAAATCAGTAGTTAGTGAATTTATTTTGAGAAATCTATAAAAAAAAAATAAAATACTGTGAATAATGATGTGAATCGATTCAACACTTTTTATAAAAATGGCTCTAACGATTTTAATTAAACTCCGTAAATTAATGTTCAATTGGATGTTATTTATAGTACAAGAGCCGGGAAGAAAAAAAGGGAGTTATTTCACCCCAATTTTTTATAACTTAAACTATTTATAATTACTAGTCAAAACTGAAGAGTCTGTCAAGTATAGGTAGGGGGAATAGAAAATGGCGGCTGCTTCAATTTCTTAAAAAAACATTATTTTTTCATTCGGAGCTCTATATTTTAAAAACTACCAACAACACTAGAAAATCTAAAGGAACATCATTTAAAGAAGAGTAAATTTGCTGAAATATTAGCCCTAATAAGCTATTTACGTCCAATAGTTCTCGACATATAGCCTTTTAAAAAGCAGCATTTCTTATAAATGTACTGAAAGATTAGTGGTTTGTTAATTTATTTTGTGAAATCTATATCTCCAAAACAATTTGGCGTACAGATGTCTATTAGCACTCAAACTAAAGCTGGTTTAATGTTGTATAAAGTTGTTTATGACGTTTATCTTTGTAGGAATAGTAATTTTCATATTTGCTAAAAACAGCTCTACTAGGGCTCATATTTTAGTAAATTTAGTCTACTTTAAATTATGTTCTCTTAGGTTTTCTAGTAGTGTGTGTAGTTTTAATTGTTTAAATCCCATGATGAAAAATTATTTTTTTAAACGTTTTGAAACAGACACTAATTTTTATATTTTTATCCCCCCCCCTCTAACTATACTTGCCAGACTCGTTAATTTTGAATAATAATTGTACATAGTTTTCAATAATGTAATAAAAAAATTGGGGTAAAATAACTTTTAAAATTTTTTCTCCTCCTGGGTTCTTGTACTACTAATAGTCCAAATGAACTGTAACCAATCACCAATGTTCTATTTAAGATGATATCTATAAGATACATTAACTTCATCTTAAATATGCAATATTATTCAAATTAAATTAAAAAATAATTAAATAAACAAAACAAAATATAGCAAACCATAACTTAAAAGAAAACGAATGAGTTTAGTAAAGCTGATGCCCTGCTGACTAGCGGTGAAATCAAGAACTAAGCACAGCTCCCTTAATCCAACTTGACTTCATCACAGAAAACATTTTACCATTCTTTATAATAATTTTCATTTTTAATTAATCGATAGTTGTAATGCGAAAATCTAATATGAACACTAATCTAATCAAAATAATTAATAAAAAAACATTTTCCTAGAGATATTAATCCAACATGGTTTCCAAAAAATTTTTTTTTAAAAATGGGAACAAATAAAAATAAAAGAATTTAATGTGTCATATAAGATTCAATTTTAAAAATTTTAAATTCTTATATCTTTGTTAGTAATAAAACCATCCATAAAGACCTAAATGTACCTTATGTAACCGATCTAGCCCGAACCCGATATTATTCCTTCCATAATAAACTCCCTAACCACCCAAACCCACTAGTTTCTAACCTTGCTTCCTCTTCCATTCCTGGCAGTCCTCCGAGGCGCCTGAAAAGAAGATGGCCTCGTGACCTTATACTGTAAACTGTTTTTAGAGTTCTACTACTGGGTAGTTTCTCTACATCCTGTATCATATCATTATGTCATTATGATCAAATTTACTGGTTGTATTTTTTTATACAGTTGTAAATATCAATAAATAAATAAAATAAAATTCTTATATCACGAAGTCGAATAGAAAGGTCAAATTGTGAGTAAATAAATTTGTGATTAAAAATATTATTTGAATATTTGAATTTAAAAATTGTACACAAGATCAAGGATAGGGGACGACCTGCTAGCCTCAAAAAATAAATAAGCGAGGAGAGAATTGTGTATTTGCTGATCTTTTTAATATAAAAAAACGGCATTTGTTTTTTTACATTAAAAAAACGACGAATCACTGATAAAAACAGAATAAAATATTTTTAAAAAATAAAATGTTTTTAATATAAAATTTAATTAATCCATACTACAAACTTGACGCGTTGTGTTATTTCATATAAAAAAAAAAAGCTTTTGCCAGATTCATTAATTGTTTATATACAATTTCTCACTAATAAGTATTAGTGGAAATTATAGAAAACATTCCCTGTATCGACTTGTAGATTAAACATTGTATCAAATAAATAAATTAAAAGAAATATCATAAAAGTGTATATATAATAAAAACTAAATCTGTAATGCTACAACCCATCAAGGGTCAGGGGTTCATTACTTTGTATAGAAGTACTGTTACTACACCACCGGTTGTGCAAGGAGGTAATTTGGTCAGAATCACGCTTGAAGATCAGAGTTTTCTCCAAGTGGCCACTTAATGTGGCTGGATGGACCCCAGAGACCTCTCGTATCCACACAGTGACTTATGGCTAAAGTAATAGAATACATAATTATCTGCCATAGCTGGATTCGAACTAACTTCTGAGAGTTAGTACCACTGAGCTATCTCCAATAGCTATAGTAAAATATTTTATAAACGATATATATGTATAATAAAGCAAAGTCCATCTAATGGTAGTACATGCTTAAAAACTATTATTACAAAATAATTAGTTTTCAACATGACAATTTCTAAAAAATATGTTTATTAGAAAAAAACCAACCGAGTTGGATCCTTTGAAGAAGAGAAACCGAAGACACATGTTACACGGCCTGGATGTCATCGAGGACTTAGCTTTAATCCCAAAGGGGACCGAAATATCATGTCTACTTCCAGGATTAAGTCTGTTACTTTTTTTACCATCTTTACTGGTGATCATTCATACTTTTTACTAAAGATACTTGACATTTACTGTATAAAATATTAATAACAAGAGAACGATAGTATAACCAATAAAAAAAATTTTTATTTAAGAAAATGAAGTTGAAAAATAGTTTATCATTCTGGGACTAGGTCCCTTTAGAACAATTATGAGGTAATTTTAATTATACAACAAATATTGGCCGAAAATAGTATGGCCACACTTAATTATGACTTATATTAAAATTTTATATAAATAATTTTAGATACAGAGATAAAAAATAAATAAAAATTAATCGACTAAATATATAAAAAATAAAACAAAAAGATAGTTACATCTATACTATTATAATATCGGAATAGATTGGTGATGTAAAAGTTACTTCAATATAAGGGAATGGAGTTCCAGTGACATGCAGCTCAGGTAAAAAATGATTTATTAAACACAGCAGTTCGGTGAGGTGGAGGGTAGCTGTCTTATAAATGGGACCTGGTAGTAAGGGATTTTATTGAGAATTTTAGTTGCAGATTTTCTAGGATATAGGAGAGGCGTTGAGTACTAATTGCTTGGAATATAAAGAAAGTTAGAAAATACTGGCTTAGCAAGGATGGATTGAGCCACTTCAGTTCGGCATTATACTGGGTTATGTGCATACCTCTGGTGATCCCGAAAATAAATCATACGCAATTCATAATACGTTTAAGTTAGGATTCGGGATTATCCGAGAGCCCACCATATACCACGCAGCCATAGTCAAAGTGGGGGAAAACAAAAGAGGAAACTAAGAGTTTACAGCTTTTAAGTAGTAGGAGATAACGGATTCTATTAAGTTGCTTCAGCGAGGCTATAGTTCGACAGGACATTTGTGCATGTGTGGTTTTCAGGATAAAATTTGATTAAAAGTGACTCTAAGATTTTTGACGATCCTGGGGTCTGTTGGAGATCCTGGGATAGATTTAAGGAGGGAGGAAGATCCAATTATGATAGCTTTAGTCTTTTCTGCATTTAATGTAAGTTTATTATCTGCTGCCCAAGTACTTATACTATCGATGCCTTCTTATAGTTTAAGGATGGCATTTGAAGCATCATGAGGATAGAGGGAAAGGAATATTGTTAAATCGTCTGCATTTAGGTGATACTGGGAATACTGGATGACAAACGGAAGGTCATTGATAAAGATGGATATAAGAATAGGAGATAGAAAGGAACCTTGCAGTGCGGCTCTGGAAAGAGGTAGGGAGTTAGAGGGAGGATTATTAGGAATAACAACATACTGGGAAGGACCGGTAAGGAAGGATTGAAACCATTGAAGACGACTAAACGACTGTGAAGTTTAGAGAGTTGTGGTCGACGGAATCAAAGGCTTTGGAAAAATCGAGATAGTAAGTTTCATAAGGTCTATGGCTGTGTGAAAATTTTATTTATCATAATTAGAACTGTATTTTCTAAAAGTACAATGTCAATGACAACTTTCACTTAGCAGACTACATAAGACCTAAAACATTGTGTAGATTTGTATAGTGGTGTAGAAGTTATTTTTTTTCGAAAAAAAATTGAAGACCAGATAAGGTGAAAATTATGAACGAAATATTTTTCTGTCGCTATAAAAGTCAGTATTTTAAAGTTTCTCGATATGGGAATAACAAATATAAATTTTGTTCCTGCCAAACATGAATGGACAGATATTAGCTACAGTTGAAACTAATTGCTATGGAATTGCCATGGAAACAACTCTTATTCATGAATGAATCATTGATAAATAAATATCATATCTATGGAAATTTTAGATATTAGTTCCAACTATAGCTGATTTTTTCCCAACTCTGTTGTCAAGCATACAACGGTTTAACGAAGGAAAATGAAGCAGTCGTGCGCTTTCGGCACTTCCCGTTCGAATCGGATTTATCTATTTTTCTTTTATTTCTACTTTAATTATTCATAAAATTCTTTAATGTTTTGTATACAGCCATAGTTTATTATTGCTAACAATTTTTTTTTAAATAAACAAAATAATAAAAAATAGGATCATCCAGTTTTAACCTCATGCTTAAAGGTTTGTGATGTATTGGAGGGTATGGGATACAATTAATAGATCATCGATAGGTATTCGCTAATAGTCATCGGCTTTAACAAAATATTAAATAAGATCGAAATTTTGGAACAATAATACACAACGTTATTGGGTAAATAATGCATTTAAGAAAACATTTAAAATCAAAGAAAAAACTTTTGAAAATTGAAATTTTGATGAATCAACGAATAGTCACGCCTTTTTATAAGGAATATTAGTAATTAGTCATCAACTGAACCGTAAATTTGTAAGATATATTAAAAATGCTTTTTTATTTCTCTGAAGAAAAATACATGAAACCGGGAATTCCTGCAGCATCGAACAATTCAGTTTGAGTAACCGAACATTTCTTTAATGACTTAACTGTGTCACGTTTATTTTTAAAAAATTATAATATTTATTCATGAATTTTATGTAAAACAGAAAATTGTATTATTACTTTTATTTTATGTTTTTTTTTTTTAGTTTTTTTTGCAATCAGTTCATAATAATAAACAACAGGCGATTACTTTTTTTTTTTTTTTTCAAATACTCTCAAAGCAATTTATTACACACAATGTTTTTAGAGTGCTATGTATTGGTAATGTTTTTTCTTGAAATAAATTTATCTTTGCTCCTTACTTTGTCACAAATCAAGTCATCCATCAGGACCTCAATATTCCATATTTGCCCAGAACCAGATACCGTTCCTTCCATAATAAACTTCTCAACCACCCAAATCTACTTGTTTCTAACCTGGCTTCTCCTTCATTACCTAATAATCCTCCTAGGCGTTTGAAAAGAAGATGGCCTCGAGATCTTCTTCTCTAGAAATGTTAATGGAGTTCTATCAGTGAGTAGATTCTCCACATGTTTTTATCATGTTACTATGTCACCTACAGTAAATTTACTTGTTGTATATATGTGTATACAGTTGTAAATATCAATAAATAAATTATTAAAAAACAAACAAAAAATTTATCTATCTATAGTGTTGACCACAAAAAGTTATTTCGCAGTCTATACAAAACTATTACAACATTGAAACTATATAAAGTTCACAATAGTTGCGTTGTTGGGTTCAAAGCCGGCGAGAAGTTTCCGTGATGCGATGTCGAAACTGCCAACGTGTGTTGGTAACAACCATCCGAAGTGTGAATGCAACGGCACGGGACGAGATAATGACGGCCGGCAATTACCTAGTTTTGTCTGCAGCTATTACAGCTCCGGTCGTTTCCCCTGACGTGTGTACGTCCTGCGGGCTGCGCTTCATCCCACGTTTCAGTCGAATATCAATCAACATAGTCACGATTTCCTCTTGGACTAGATCAGTATAATTGAATGAGAGAAAATCCTTAATACGTAAACTATGCTTAGAAGA
>NW_027113310.1:287081-293802 GCF_000696795.3 Halyomorpha halys | reverse complement strand
CAATAGTCGGAATCTACGAGCAGTTTCTTGTCTTTTTAGTCTTGTATGAGGATTCCATGTCAGTCGTTTGTCCAGATGTAGACAGCGGATCTGTTCGACAGGAATAAGAGGGGTATTATTAAAGGATACTGTAGGGGAAGAGGTCATGGGTTTACGTCGAAGGGTAAATGTAATTTGGTGGGATTTATTGAAATTTATTTTAATCCTTTAGTTTGGGCACCATTCTTCAAGGGTGGTGATGTGGGATTGAAGGGTTTGGGATAATAATAATAATTTAAAAATTCAAGTTGTGAAAAAAACGAGAAAGAAAATATATGTAACTAAAGAAACATTTAAGTAAAATACTAGAATAATTACTTCTTAGAATAATTACGTATTACTTAACTTTATATTTTGTTTCTTTATTATAGTAGTTGTTCTTGTTCTTAGCCCTGATGAAGGATAGAAATTCTGGCCGAAACGTTGGCGCTAAGAAATAATTTTTTCAACTCTTTTGTATTATTCTCTGACCGCATTCTCTACAATCTACTCATCATATTATCCACGGTTAACTATCTTCTCATCATTGCGAAAATTTTCACAGTTTCGATGTTAGGTAATCTAATTCCTATATATTGCATAATTCATTATCGATTCTGTAAAACTAATTTTATTAATACTAGAATTTTTTTTCTTATATTTTAGATAAATCCTAAAAAAGAGTATTTTTTATTTGTATTAATACTTTTTTCATTTATAAATGAACAATCTTGTAAATTTAACAAATTAAATCATAGCTTAGTATTACAATTGATGTAAAAAAAACAAAATGGTAGCCGCCAGAAAAAGGACTTTCTTGATTTTTAAAAACTTTAAACTGTCAAATTTTCCAAAAAACGTAAAAAAAAAAAAAAAAATACTTATGTACATTCATATAGTTGAATTGTTTTCCACCATGTTTCCTAATATTTTCTTTAATCTAAACTTTTTAGTCATGGAACACCTCTCTGGAGCAATTAGTTCAGATTACTGAGATTAGACTGTATATATAAATTTTTATTTAGAAACCATGGGGGGATTAACCCTCCCCCGCTGCTTAACGGTGGATCACCCCCCCCCCCCTTTTATAAATTAGAGAACTGTTCATTTAATTCTACTACTCGTTGCTCAAATTGTAAAACTGTAATTTACATATTTTTATTTTATGTATTTCTATTATACATGTATTCTGTATTTCAGATTGTATTATTTTTTTCAATATAGTGGAAACAGGACAAAAAAATTATCCTCCACTTGATATATAAAATAAACTGTTACACGGAAATCACTAAAAAATATTTTATTTAATAGAGAGATAATATAACTAATAAATATAATCTAGTAATATTCAGAATATCCAACAATTTCAACAAATATCTACTAGAATTCATTTAAAACGTAGAGAGATGAAAGGATAGTATAGAATGTATACGAGAGGTTTACCTGCGGTCAGCTCTCGGTCAGGTTGCATTCAAACGTCACTGTTTGTGAATTCTTCACCGGTATTTATTTCAGAGAGAATTCACAAATAAATTTTCAGTGAATACAGTTATATAGATATCGAACAGATTAATAAATTGTAGGTTTATTGAGTTTTAAACTTTTTATATCAATAATACACCGTGAAATGAAACAAAATAAAATGAAATGATAAAAATAATTTTATTCTGGGACAAAGTCTCCGAGAATAAATACATGATTCATATAGGATTAATTGGCTAGAAACTCGTAGAAAGTTATAGTGTACAGGTTAAAATTACATAAATAAATTAGGTTAAATTATAATTTATGATGCTAATAAATAAAAAATAAATGGCTATATATTGATACCGAGGTTTGATTATGTAGTAACTGAAGAAATAGATCTTAAAATAAATAAACTTTATCAAATTTTAGTCACACAACAATTATTGTAATAAATTATAATAGGGAAGATTGACTGTGATAAAAAGTTTTAATATTTATTTTAATGTGAATAATTGACACATTAGATTAGTATACATAATCAAAGAATTGCTTATTAATAAAATTATATGATTCCCTAATTTTTTAATCTCTCATAGGATAATTTGTGGGCTTAAATTAATGATATGGGTAGAATAGCCTGTATAAAGTTGTTTTTAAAATTATGTGGTTCTAACATTGTAGTAAGGTATGATAATTTATTTTTAATATTGTTAATTGTTTAAATTTGTTAAAGATCATATGTATAATAAAAGCCGTTTTTGATAGATTGTCCATGAGGATGGCTGAATTGGCCGAAACGTCGGACTTTTAATGACATAAAAATTGTTTTGAGGCTGAAATTGGATAGAATTTTATTTATTTAAACAATAATAACCAGTCTCAAGAATATTAGCATTATATAATATAATAAACATTATATGTAAAGGAATAGATGTTGTTTGAAGAAACGAATGGATGAGGATTGGTGAATGAAGATGGGAAGAGAATACCAGAAGGAGGTTGCACTTATAACGAAGGATTTGCTGAAGGAGGCAGTTCTATGGGTGGACATATACAAATCAATCAGTTGTGATGTGGTGTTTAATGAATGGATGTATAAATGAAGAATGAGGAGATCAAGTTAACAGTTAGGTTTAGTTGTTTTCAAAGACAGAATAAGAAAACACTCAGGTTGTATTGCTTTCGGGAGGCCAGAAAGAGGCAGTTCCACACATTCATAAATCTTACGAAGTAATTCATGAGTCAGTCTCAACACAGCCCTCCGTAAACCAAGAAACCAAAGTGGAAGTGGAAGGAAAACGAAAGAGAATATAAGGTAAGATATTACATCGTATATAATAATAACAATATTATAAGTACCGTTGAATGTAAAAGTTGTTGTTGTTGATTGTTGCTTAAAGGCGTAAAACCCTCTGGTCATCAACGCCTATGGCATGATAAAAGTAAAAAAAATAAAATAAATAACTAAAAAATAGAAAAATAATTTTAAAAAAAAATAAAATAAATAAAAAACATAAAAATTGAAGAGGAGTTATAATTTATAAAGAAGGCTATGTGCTTTTAAAAATTCAAATACTCGTGTAATTTTAGCTTCCTCATCTGCGAGAGCTTCTGATAAATTTGGGGTCAGTCCTATCCTGTTTATTGTTGGCAAATAGTGAGTACACTCTTCGAAAATATGTCTAATCGTAAGAATGGACTGACAATATTTGCACGTTGGAGGTGGCAGTTTTCTGATCAGGTGAGAGTGCGTGAGGAGAGTATGACCTATTTTCAAGCGGGCCAGAGCAACCTCCTCCCTGCGGCTGTTGCGATAGGATGTCGACTGTAAAAGTGATGTAAGCATTCTGTTCTCATCATGCTCCTAATTAATTAAGAGGAATTAATATTTCCTCAAAAGAAAATAATTAATTTCAGATTGCTAATAATTAAAACTTAGATGAGCTTGTGAGGGACAAATTTTAACTGTAAAAGCTGACATCCCTTAACAAAAACTTTATAGAAATTCCTCTATAGTGATATAGCTGAATATCGCAGTATTGAGATTTTAACATCACTTCAAAGAAAATTACTTCTGCAATGATTTTTTTCTTAAAAAATGTTTTCAATTTAAAAACAAAGATTCGAAGAAAAAAAAATCCATGATGTGATAAAGTGATTAAATATGAGTTTGTCTAATCACCGATTAGGAGAATGGACCTTTCATGTTCTTCCTAATTATGAATCAGGCGTATAATAATCGCATTAAATAACTATGAATCATTTTATCCTGCCCAAAATAGAGATTAATGATAAAATAATTAGTCATATTCTTTATCTGATCTGAAAATTAAAAGGAAGCGAGAACATAAACACTTGACACTGTAAAAAGTTTACGAACAATGTATTTTTCTTGTTAAATAACGGTGTTGTCAACAAAGCTCAATTGAATAGACAAAAACATTTACAATGGGCTAAAAAAATTACTCGGCATCTTTGTTGGGCTAAAAAAAAAAAATAATGACACAATGATCCTTAAATTGGTTACAAAATATATATACACATATAAAATACATATGGACTGATTCAACCCATTAAGGGTCAGGGATGAAGAACAACGGTTTTGCAAGGAGATGATTTGGTCAGATTTTTCCATAACTAAGGGTTCCCACTCGGTTACATGGAGGCTTGGTGGCTTACTTCAGAAGACTACCGAATCCACAGGGATGACTCACGGCAACAGCAAAAGAATTAATAATAACCTTTCACAGCCGGATTCGAACCAGATTTACCCTTACTACTGAGTCACCCCACTCTTAGTTAATATAAAGAAAATAAAAATATTTTAGTGGATATGGGAGAGTGTGTATATTTTGGATTTAAAAAGTTATAATTAGTCATTATTTAAAATTAAGAAATATCTACAATTTATAAATAATTTGTTTAAAATACAGGGATGAATTAATATTTGATTTGATAACACCATAATTTTACATAAAGAAAACAATTTGTACAAAAGAAAAATACCTGAGTCAATTTATATATCAGAGAACATCAATTACAAAGTTAATTTTAAAACAGACACTAAGAATTTAAACCAACATTATGCAGAGATTTTAAGCAAAATAAATTTATTAAAATAAATGGAGAAATTTGTTACTATTTACAATTAAATGTAAAATGGAATTTTGAGAATTAGAATAAATACCAAATTGAGACAAAAATACAATTTAAAATAAAATAAATTCATTTTAAAACAAGGCTGACCTGTGTTAGTGGGAGGTTATAAATGGTTTGTTGTATGGTAGTGTATTTGTTGTGGATAATCTTATTAAAATTAAAAAAATAGGTAACTAAACTTAAGCTTAGTAAGCTTATTAATAATAAATATAACTCTCTAATAATTGACTTTTGAATAGGCCTTTAACTTATAATAAAGGAAATGACCTGGGCAGAATACCCTGCAATAGTAACTTTAAATTAATGTAAGGAAGAAATTATAATTGAAGGTATGTTATATTATTGGTGAATAATGTTGTTGTTATAACTGTTAAAAATGAAGATATAATATAAGCTGTTAAATATTTAGATTGTCCTTGAGGATGGCTAAAATGGCCGAAACGTTGGACTGGTGAAAAATAAAGTGTTGAGACAAAAAAAGGATACAAATTTTTGATTTATTTAATAAATAATTAATTAGCAATGTTCAAAAGATAGAATTTTAATAATTCATTAATTATTTTAATAGGGAAAAATTGATATAATGTTTATTTCCTTTTTTATATACTTGTTGAATTTATTTTGAAAATATTAAAAACTTTTTACTTATTTATATAAATTTATATTGAAGGTTGGTCCAATAAATGGATTCTTAATAAATCAATTAAATCTATTCATGTTTAAAAAAAAATTATCTGAAACTAAATAAAGAAGAAATAAATAATTTAAGGATTTATATACAACCTACAAAAAATTTATAAAACAAGAAAAATATTTATTATTCCATATATCAATTGCATCAATGAGGAATACGGATGCCCCAATTCCTTGATGCATCACAATAAAAAAAAAAAACAGTTTCCTGATTTGGTAAACCATGTCGACACGATAATCGTTTAAACCCAATATTTGCTTTCCATGACTGTGTGAGTTGACACAATACAAACAGTCATCCCAGATTAGAGTTTATCTCTAACAGAATAATGATGTGAAAGTTGAAGGAATTAAACACTAGTTCTAGAATCTCTTCTACTATAATTACTCATAACAGATTACTGATTCACCAAATGTCGATGGTAATCTGTCGATTATCTTTAATTAATTTTTCGAAAAGATAATTTGACATTTGCACTTAATCAACACGCAATAAAAGTCTGTTTATATTAAAAGAAATTGTATTTTATTGCCACTATCTTGATTTTTATTGAATCGTTAAAAAAATTAGGATAGCAATTAAAGAAAATGATCATGGTTCAATTGAGAAAATAGTGGCTGAAAAACTGAAAAGGCTGAAATTGTTGATTTTAGAAGGGGACTCCAGGCCTAAAAAGGGTTCAGTTAGAAAAATATTTTTTATTGTAAGTATTTTATTTCGTCAAATATCATGAAAACCATAATCCGGCAATGCTTGGCTATTGCTATATTTGAAGATGTATATCGATTTAATGAACATAATTGATAGTTTGTTATTATATTATATCATGTAAAAATATGTAACCTATATTTATCCAGTCACGGATTGATTTGTTTGCTGTGTAATGTAGCAACCCGATGTATTTGGCCAGCATGAATGAATAAAAAATAATTCTGTTGTATACTTTAATAATATGATTTAGTAGCATAGATAGTTTTTAAATAATAACCCTCACTCAGCTTTGATATTAGTACTATATTGAAACTATTCAGACCGGATGACATATTAAAGTGTAGTAAAAGAGTTGATATCCGTTTTTAGAACCAAGAAATCATAAAATAGAAATTTATTGAAATACTTTACCCCAAACTTCATTATATTTTTTTGTAAATTTAATATAGCTTAATGGAATCAGTGGTATTTTTTCTTATTCCTCGGAAAGAACCGGATCGATGGGTGAACACTAACTATGAAAAATGTATACTATCTAAGCTACAAACGAAAAACGCTTAATTTTGTTCACAAATTTTTTTGTACACGAGAATTCAGGGATTTCACTATCCTCAAACCTCCCCATGGTGGAAGGGAACATTAAAAAAAAAACTATGTGTAAATAGGTCCACT
>NW_027113310.1:284563-286835 GCF_000696795.3 Halyomorpha halys | reverse complement strand
TTATTTTTCAATATATATTTTATGAAATTTTTCTTTTTTAAATAACTGTATCTCAGAAACTATTGAACATAAACAGCTCTCCTATAGCTCACATTTAAGCTTATTTACTCTACGTCAAATGATGTTCTGTTAAATGGGTTAGTGTAGTAGGTTCAAAGATATGGAGCTCTGAATAATTTTTTTTTCATTATGAAACAGCCGCCATTATTAATCCCCCTGACTATAATTTGACAGACTCATAAATTTTAACTAGTAATTATCTATAGTTTTTATTAAAGTAATAATAAATCGGGGATAAATAATAATGAAATAACTATAATAACTATATTTTTTTCCGCCGGGATCTTGTACTGTTAGCTTAGCGTAATACCTCTGCTTCCAGAAGTGAGGCTTAATTAATTGTACCGTTTTATTATTAATATTCTCAAAAATTATATTTCTCTTATTTTCAATTAATAAAAAATCGATAAAAAAATTTTTATTGTAAACCCGTTGTGTAGATGATAAAACTAGGTTCAGTAATTTTCCTGGCAAGTGAGAAACAAAGAAAAACGGGTTGTTCATTTATTATATCATACTATATTTATAACTATAAATATAATATTATACTAACTTTTTCTTCTCGTTTCACACCTATACCCTAAGGTGTGATTGAAACCATGGTACATCTACCTGAGGTTCAATAGACTTCCCGTCCCTTCCTGTCTTCTGTTGATCCTGACAATGGCGATTGGTCTCCTGGGGCCGGACCTAGGGTATTAGGGTATTGCAGCTTCCGCCCGCCCTCCCAGAAGTCCCAATGGGAATGCCAACCAGAACCGGTTAATGGAAACAGAAGTTTTCCTATGAAGTTAAATGTTTTCAACTTTAAAACAAGAAAAAAATAACATCTATTGCGGCAAATTGCTAAGTGAAACTGGCGAACAGAGGTATACAACAAATATATGTATAAATATTTGAAAAATATATTCATAATTAAATTGAAGTATGCAATATTCTTTTTTATGAAAAAATAAAAAATTAAATTCCTGATTGTAAAATCAATTAAATAAAAAATATCCCAAACATTTGTGTTCAGAAAGATGATTTGTCATCTAATATATAAAAATAAATATTTATTTATCCATATTCATGCACTGCCATACCATTCATCCCAATACGATGGGGCTTTTTGCTAAATGTTCAGGATTTTCCTTGGAAGGTTATAGGCTGGTCCGATTTTTTCCGTAAAAAAAAAAATATTTGCAAAATTAAGCATTTTTAGAGCGTAGCCTAGAAAGCAAATATTTTTTTCATGGTTATGCCACTTACTTACTGCATGCCAATCCATCTGTCTCTTTCTAAAGAAGAAGGAAAAAAATATACTAATTCTATTGATTTTTTTTTTAGACACAAAACAGCCTTATAGACCAGGCGAATATCATTTCTTCTCACCTCTTCTTCATTCTTTCAGACTGCACTCTTTTTTTCTTCCTCGCTCTATACTCTCCCCTTCTCACCTCTTTGACACTCACAAGGACCTTTATCTTCCTTAATTTTTCCCTATATTCATCTCTATTGAGGCAGTCTCGACTTGAGGTTACCAATTTTCTCGTTTCTTTCTTCATCTGCTTAATTTACCCCCGACCAACTTTATATCCCCACATTTTTTTTTCCCCCAAAGATCTCCCTATTAATTCTGCTCGGGTTTTTCCTGACCATATGACCGTAGAAACGCAGCCACCTTAACCTAATGTTCCTGGTCATCCATTTCTCTGTATAATTCTCTGACAGGCCTCAGCCTATATCCCTCCGGTAACTCTACAGGCCCATAAATCCTCCTCAACATCTTCCTCTCTATTCCCAAAAGTTTCCTTAAGCTAGGAAGAGAAGCGGTCTCCATTCCATACAGAATAACTGGTTTGATAACCGTGTTCGTATAGTGTCTTATTTATTTGTAATTGTGTTATTTATTTATTTGTATATGATTTTTTATTCACTAAAAGTTTAAAAAAAAAAAAAAACATAATGAGGATTTCAGTAAAATAGGTCAATAATTTTTTTTTTAGTAATTGGAGTCCTGGCAATGGTCAGATTTTCTACTTAAGTTGAGTGTTTGTTGATTTAGCGCACTTGCTCAGCCTCCACTGGCTCATTACCAGTGATGCAGCGAGAGGGATGCGCTGGGATCTTTTGTCATCACTCTCACACGTGGGGGATAGAGTGGGCTCAGGGATCCTCAGGTCGATTGTGTAAATATTGTATATTAGAGTGTAAATGTGACTAGAGACTA
>NW_027113310.1:280164-283960 GCF_000696795.3 Halyomorpha halys | reverse complement strand
CCCATTACTCATAACGCATTTTATCTAATTCCTACGTTAATACAAACATTGGAAAGCTGAATGTTACCTCTTTTAATGTACATCAACAAAATTTATATTTAATGCCCTTTCCATGCTCTCTTTTAAATATACATAAGCTGAGGCCTACCAGAGAATTATACAGAGAAATGGATGACTTGGAACATTAGGTTAAGATGGCTGCGTTTCTACGGTCATATGGTCAGGATAAACCCGAACAGAATTAATAGGGAGATCTCTTGGAAAATATAGGAATACAAAAGGTGCGGGGGGTACATTAAGCAAATGAAGAAAGAAACGAGGAAACTAGGAATCTCAAGTCGAGACTGCCTCTATCGAGATGAATATAGGGAAAAATTAAGGAAGATAAAGGTCCTTGTGGGTGAGTGTGGAGTGAGGAAGAAAGAAGAGTGCAGTCTGAAAGAATGAAAAAGAGGTGGGAAGAAAGAAAAGGAGGGGAATGTGTGGGGAAAATTAGGAAGAAATGATATTCGGGTGGTCTATAAGGCCACTATTATTTATATATATGTGAAAAATATTAGTTTCAAATAAAAAAAGTGCTAACAAGGGGTAGTTTCTCTACACGCCTGTATCACTCCATTTTAACTTATATCAAATTGTATGTATTATTACTATATTATAATGTACAGTTGTAAATAGCAGTAACTAAATAAAAAATAAAATAAAATATAGGAAACTTTTTAAAAGATTTATTTTATATCTGTGGCTCTAATTTCTTTAATTAGATTCGGTTTAAGCCCTTTGTTGCAGTTAATAGATGTCCAAACCACTACCAAGTTTGTTGTAAATAGGTTGAGTCATGATGGAATTAATTTTATTTTTCGATTTTTTTTTTAATTCATATCATTAAGTGTTTCTCATGTTGTTTAATCTCATGTTGTTTAAATCGAATTTTTTTTTCACCCCTAAGAAATCTTTTACAATAGTATGAAAGGTCAGTCGGTTTCAACTGTTTCAATACAGCACTAATATCGAAGTGATTTTCATTACATAAAAGCTATGTATATTTTATGTATTATACACATGACAATATCATACATAGTTAAATTGTCCAAAAGAATAAGAAAAAATCAACTAAATCAGATCAGTACGCTTATACAGCGAAGTTAGCTGTTATCATTTATGTTACTATAGTTACGGTCTTATCACTTCATCTATATACTAATCGATATAAAAGTTTCAATAGTGTTATATACAATTAATACAATTAGTGTATATACATCCTCAAATATAGCAATAGCTAAGAATTGCCAAATTTGCTAGTAAATAGTAAAAACAAAACCACTGCCAAACTTTAGTTCACAAGACTATATCTTAAACAATCTACGTCATATTTCTTATTTTTATATACTTATGCCAGAGTGTTTGCAATCTTATCAGATATACGATTCCTGTCTGACCTAACCTCATTTCGAGATAATTTTTTTCATTACCGTGAACTCTTGTTTTTCCGGTTGTTTTTTTCCCTCATTGATTTGTTTTTGTTTGTTTTTTTTTCTTTCGAAATTGTCCCACATTTTTCTGGTATCAAATAACTTTCTCCTTATTTGGCGCCAGTCCATGTTTGAATTCCGAATTTAGTCTGACAAATATTATCTGCATTTTTTTTTTTTAGTTCCATATCTTGTCTTCCTACCAGGCAAGAGACTAACATAGAACCCAGAATTAAAAATCAAGAGCTAAACCGAAGATATGTCCTTTATATAGACTACTGAACAGAAACTCTCAGCTTTCAAATGAAAACTAACTATTACTCGATAAAAGAATACTGAATTTACTGCTTGAACTTTGGTGGGCAGCATAATTTTCGAACATCATGCGTATCGATAGTCAATGTTCCATATTACGTAATCAGCAAAACCTCCTCGAAGGTTGAAACGCCAATGGCCCCGAGACCTTTTGTGAGTAAGCTTCTGGACTTCTGGCATTGGCCAGCTTCTCCATTGTTGTCCTGAGCGTATGCACTCCACTGGCTTCCAATACCAATGACAAGACAAGGAGAGACAAGCGCTGGGATCTATTAGAGCCTGCATTGCGTTCTAGGTGAGGGCGGCAAAGCTTAGTTCAGATTTAACAAAACTGACCGTAAATATTTACGAGTGCGTGTTAGGATGGAATTATTTTATTTATCTTCATTATATTTGTTTTTTTTTTTTTTTTACGGCTGCACTATTCCTTTTTTTATTATAATTATTGTCATCTTTTTATTTTTTTTATTATTATTTTTTCCAATATATATATAGCAATGAAGAACACTTAGAGCTCCTTCACCCATTGTACTTGCCTGTGGGAGTTTTATTAATAATCTTAAATTAATAAAATACATCAAATTAAAAAAAAAAATGTAATTTTTGTATTACTTAAAATAAACTGATATATTATTTTTATACTATCTTATGAATAGCTATCGTCACACGAATGAATATTCTGTACGGGCATGGATTATTCATTGAAAACCACAGGCTTTGCCTTTATGTTAATGAATAACTAACTGATTAGATGGCATTTGTGATGGAAATTTAGAAGGGGGGGAACTGTAGACTAGCTGTTAAACCCATGTTTAATAACTACTTTTTACATAGCATTTATTTAATATTAAATTAAAAATAAAAATATGAAGTTCAGGGGTGCAGTACTTTGTAAGGTAGTATTACTATTACTAGACCAACGGTTGTGCAAGGAGGTGATTTGATCAGAATCACGCTCGACCGCCAGATTTTTACCCAATTAAGGGTACTCAATTTAAGAGGCTGGGTGAACCCCATAGGAGGGGACTCCTGAATCCATAGGAGTTGACTCACGGCTACAGTGTAACAGAAAACAATTGTATGCCGAGCATTGGAGTTAGTAGCCACGCGCCTTACCCCGGGCCTACCCGCTCTCCTATTCATTTAATATTAGTATTTAATATTTAATGAAATCTCTTGTTCGGGACAGATTTGTTTATTACTTATAAAAAACAAACATTTAGATTCAACACTTCTTTATTATTTTTACTCTCCTACGTTTCAGCCATTTCGGCCATTTTCAAGGATCTAACAATTAAAAATTTTTAATAAAAATCCATTTTTTATAAATTAATGCTAAAAACCTAACCTTATTCACAGTATTACAGACAATTATTATTTCAGGTCATTATTCCTTTGTCAATTTTTATCATTAATCAATTACCTATAAAACTTCTTAAATTAGTAAACAATAAGCACTGATAAATTAATTTTCATCATAATGTGCTAAATTACCTATTATTTTCATAGTTACACTTATTACAATAATTAATATACAATTGCTATTTCACCTGATCACTATACCAACACTACATTGAGTAACCTACCTGAGTAACATCCCAGGTTTTCTATATCCTCATTGTATTTCAATTTTATTCTAGTTTATTTTTTCATTTGTATTAATATTTAAAAATCTGTCAAATTTAGTTATATATTATTTATCTTAAAAAAAAAAAAAAAGATCATAAATTAACTTTGCTAAAAATTTCATCATAATAATGGTTCAAATTGTTTATGTCTGATTTGTAATAATCAGTATAATTGATATTTTCTAATATATAAATAGCCATCAACATTTTTCTTTTAAAGGTCTGATTTTTTTAATACAAAATCATCGTACTTTCAAAATTAAAATTATGCTTATTTTTAGATACGTGTTACACCAATGCTGTTTTATTTATCCTTATTTTTTTACATCATTATTATGCTCATATATTCTTTCTCCCAATAATTGTTGCATATGCAAAAAA
>NW_027113310.1:278051-279360 GCF_000696795.3 Halyomorpha halys | reverse complement strand
ACCTGGGCAGAATAGCCTGAATGAAGTTTTAGAGTTTTTAAATTATATGTTTGCAAAGTGGTATTGAGATGTCCCTGAAGATGGCCGGATTGGACGAAACATTGGACGAATAAAAGAAATAAAGTTTTGAGACTATAATTGGATAGTATTTGAGTTATTTATTAAAGAATTACCAGTCTCTAGAAAATATTAAGATTATAAATAAATCTAATTTTTATAAAAAATTGACATAGGGTGGTGCAATAGTGCCATAGATGTATGTCAACATTTTTTATACTTGCATTAGTCTAAAGCACAGAGTGCATCCGATCAAACAAAAGCAAGCAGGCAGTGGTTCACGTGATAAATCACTAAGCGGCCATTGGCCAGTCCAAACAGACCACTGTGCATATAGATACATTGTTAGCTCACTAGCGTGTCTATGTGTGATTGTGTTAGTGCCTGCAGTGGTAGGCTTTTGTCCATCTCATCAGCCAATCAGAGCGACTGTACCTGCGGTCGTACCCTGTTTGGAAAGCAGCTCTCATCCATTGCAAGCTGCCTAGGCAAGCAGTACTTCACTGGAAACCAACCAATCCCAAACACCGTTCCCGGTAATTTTACGAAAGCCTAAATAAATACTAGGCCGATTTCGAATAAGTTTGAACACGTGTATTATTATTTTGAGTAATAGATATTAAGAAGAGAATTTTGAATTGATGAAGAATGTTTTATTACTACAGAGATCAGTCTTGATTATAATAATAATGCTCAAAACAGCTAAATCTGGGGTACCAACCTTTTAATAATATCTACTACACCTTTTTTTATGACTCTTTTTAGTCATTTCTAACATCCCCTCCTGTACAGGGGAGGGTGTTATCTGCAAGAGACCTCCCTATTTCAACCATGGTGGGGGGGTAAAGTTTTCATTTCATGGAACCACCACAGAAATAAAAGTTAACTCCCTGGCCGGATTCGAACCGGCACCTCAACTACAGACAGCCCCATACATGCCACAAGTGTACTATTCTCTTCTAATGTAACCTCCTAGCTTCACAATAATTATTTCTATATTGTTTTGTCCCTTCCTTTAAAAAAAAAAAAACAATTAGAATCCGTCTTTTGTCAAATTTTAGAACATTACTACAAAATGAACACAGTCCACCATTTTTTTTTATTTTACGATCTACAGATTGCCACAAGGCTGTAACATAATGTGATACGTATTAAGGTGTAAATACCATTTTCATGTTACATTGTGGTGATATGAATCTTTTTTTAAATTATATATTTGTAGAATTAAGCAGTGAGAAATGTAGTAAAAAAC
>NW_027113310.1:275520-276902 GCF_000696795.3 Halyomorpha halys | reverse complement strand
TTTTTTTTTTAATAAGAAGATGGTCAGGGTTGCGGTCAAAAGAGAAACAAAAATAGTTTACAACTATTTATATTCCGACGTTTCGCCCCACTTTCCAGGGCTAAAAAGATACAAAAAAACCTGAGAATATAACTACAATAAGGTAATCATTATTATTTTTTTATTTATAATTATTCTGTCAAGACTTTTATTTAATCTCTATTTTTTTTTGTTTGTCTCTTGCACTTTTTTAACTGTATATTTTACGTATTTTTCAAAATTTTTACTCCATTGTTATTAATTTTTTATTCTAATCATTGTTTATTCAATATTATTTTATATTGATACTATTTTACATTTTTCTTCCTTTTATTTATATGTAATTTCTTATCACTTTATTTTTACATAATATTTATCCTAGCTTAAATTGCCATATTGTATCTTATTGTTGTTATATTCTCAGTTTTTTTTTTATCTTTCTAGCCCTGATGAAGCGCTACAAAGTGGGGCGAAACGTCGGAAAAAAAAATAGTTGTAAACTATTTTTGTTTCTCTTTTGACCGCAACCCTGACCATCTTCTTATATATCAATTTTTACGGTCAACTATATATACATATATATTAATTTTTTTTTCTTCTATTACTTACTTGTATACCTACATATAATTCTCTCACATTATAATGAATAATAAACATTTTAAATACAGAAAAAATATATATGCATACAAATCCTACATGATTATGCATAATTATATGCCATTAAAATGTAAAAAAATACACAACTAAGTATTAAATATATAACTGATAATTATAAAAAGTTATAAATATTAATAAATAAAGGGGATTAAATATAAAAATAGGAAATATTAAAAGTGATAAATATATAAAATTATATAATAAAGTAATGTATATATAAATTTATAAAGCTAAATACGGGAAGATGAGATCCATCTCCTATGTATCCAATGATTGATATATTATAAGGTTGTTTCCAGCACGAGTCAGAACTTTCTCGAATTGGCAAGCACAAGTACTAACAATTTTCCGTCTCTATTAAGATGGTACCTTACCGTTCATTAGGTTGAAACTAATATCTAGTGAGTAATCCAAGTTTAATCTAAATATAAAGTAATGTAAAATGATGACTGTAATATGAGCCAATACTATCCTCATTAAATAATGTTATGAAGAAGGTCGCGTTCATATCTAACCATTTGATTTTCGCTTGTGGTTTTAAACTATCAACTTATATACACAAATAGTACAAAATTAGACAAAACTAAGACACAAAAAATAAATTACATATAATTTAAAAACCTGTTCACCCGTTTACCTCGATTATCACGTCTCGCCCTTTTTTGAAAGAAAGAAGAAACATTTAGAACTATCTACGTTATATAGAT
>NW_027113310.1:272309-273369 GCF_000696795.3 Halyomorpha halys | reverse complement strand
TAAGGTAAGGTAAATTATGAATAATAATGTTAAATAAATGAATTGATTGTAGGATCATACAAATAATGGAAACTTTTGTAATAGATTGTCCCTGAAGATGGCCGAATTGGCCGAAACGTTGGACATGTGAATGAAATAAATGTTTTGAGACTATAATTTGGATAGTGTTGTTGAATTATTTAGTACGTAATTATTATTTTTTTTTAAATACATTTCACAATAAAAGATAT
The DNA here is from genome assembly GCF_000696795.3 of Halyomorpha halys. Lineage (NCBI taxonomy): Eukaryota > Metazoa > Arthropoda > Insecta > Hemiptera > Pentatomidae > Halyomorpha > Halyomorpha halys. The sequence goes on along the minus strand of NW_027113310.1, from coordinate 273,139 downwards.
TGCTTAGTTTTTATTTTGAAAATAGGAGATAATCGTTGATAAATATTTTTTTTAATTTAATACAGTATCTCTGTAAAAGTACTGAAAAGCTATAAAATAAAAAGTGCTATTTCTATACACTTTAGTTTACTGTTTATTTTTTTAAGCAAATACAGAAAAGTCGTACATGGCAACTACATGATAACATATATTGTCATGATAGCACTGTCGTACTGGGTAACTGATAATATAATTTATTGTCATGACAGTACTGTCCCACTAGGCAACTACATGATAACATTTATTATCATGACAGTACTGTCACATCAGGAATAGAGTAGAACTTACTGTGGAAATGAAGCCACTGTTATGGAATTTTACAGTCATAACAGTAGTATTATTTGTTTACAAGGTAAACCTCAAAGCCATTGTACCAGCACTGTCATGGTGAACTTTGTATCACATTCACCCTCAAGATAACATTTACTGTCCTAGCAATTAGTAGCAATATCAGATCTAGTGTAATAAACTTTAGTATCTGTAATTATTAGTAATTAATTTTTTATTCAAGTTATTGTAATAAAAAAAATTACTTGCTACCCATCTAAGAGCTAATCTTGGCTCCTGATCTAAACTTTTTTTACGTGCTATTACGTGTTATTTTTAAAAATAAATTTACTTTTAACATCTTAAATGTGAATAGAAAAATTCTTTGCCACCTCAATGATTTTTTAAATCATTTTGCTGCATACTGATTTTGTCAAAAACATAGCTAAACAATCTTATCTACTGCTTTTCTTATAATTATAAAATGGAGGAAATTCATTCTTGACTTATTTCAAAATATGAAT
>NW_027113310.1:269699-271027 GCF_000696795.3 Halyomorpha halys | reverse complement strand
GGATTTCCCCGCGATGTTTTGGATAACTATAGCCAGGATCTGGAAGCGATGTCACCAAGACGAAGGCAACCACTGAATCTGTTATAAGGTTGAATTAATATTCGCTGTCGGGCTTAGAATGTCTCCCAGTAAGCTATAAAGTCTCTTCGGGGAAGTGCTTGGTACACTTCAAAAGTAACGGTTTTCCAAGGAACCACACATGACCTATATACATGACGTAAAGTTTCAGTATAATCTATTCATATGCATATACTTAGTATACTACTGTATTCACCGATATTTTTCGACCTTGTACAGCATAAATAACTTAAAAACATCTATGACCAACAACCTTCATATTTTAATGCTACATATGCCAATGTATATATAACTTAAACAAATAAGAAACTACATCTCCATCTTGCAAATAAAAATAATTATACGGGAGTGCACTGAAAACAGTAGTAGTCCCATAGTGAACTAAGTTGTTATAAGGTGAAATGTTGCAGGAAGAGGAAAAAGTGAAAATTTACATAGAGTTCTTTCTGGATGATCAATAATAAACTAACTTCAAGTTTTATTATTAATATGGTAACAAAAGATATCCAATAAGTCTCAACACTTCTTTATCAGTCATATCACATGTTCTACGTTTCGGCCAATCCGACCATCTTAATTTTAGTTTCACAGCCTCTACATTAATTTATAAAACTCTGTAGGCTATTATTATCACAGGTTCAAGTCTAATAAATAAAGTAAAAAATAAGTCTGTATTTGTCACTGTAGCATTTAAAAATAAAATCTATTCCTCACAATTGTATTGTATTTTACTACTATTACCTATCATAACAATATTTTTTTCTTATATTAAGATAAGTAATGATAGTAAAACACAAAAATTGTGAAGAAGTATGATATATTATATTACATTATATATATGATTATATTTTTAGGTATCACCTTTACTCTCCGTCGTAAACCTCTGCCCTCTTGTCTTACAGTATCCTTTCTAAATACACCACTAATGCCTGTTTAACAGATTCGATACTTAGGACTCCATCTTGACAAGAGACTTAGTTGGAATCCACACACAAGACTGAAACGACAAAAAACTGCTCGCTACATGATAACATATATTGTCATGATAGCACTGTCGTACTGGGTAACTGATAATATAATTTATTGTCATGACAGTACTGTCCCACTAGGCAACTACATGATAACATTTATTATCATGACAGTACTGTCACATCAGGAATGGAGTAGAACTTACTGTGGAAATGAAGCCACTGTTATGGAATTTTACAGTCATAACAGTAGTATTATTTGTTTACAAGGTAAACCTCAAA
>NW_027113310.1:267550-268333 GCF_000696795.3 Halyomorpha halys | reverse complement strand
AGATTTTCAAGTGTATATGAAACATACTACATATTTACCAATTGTATTATTTTGTACAGTTGTAAATTACATTAAATAAATAATTTAAAAAAAAAAGTAAAGGTATATAAGTTAATACTCACACTGTAATTCAGAAATAAGTCACTCACTATATTCCTTTTTCTGTCATATTGTTCACTTTCACTTAGATCCAATACTTGTTCATTTTTTTAGACACAACTTGCATATCTTATATTATACATATCTTCTTACTTTCATGATATTATATTTCATCTTTCACTGTTTTAAATCTACTACCATCTAATTCCACGATTATCAATCAATTTTTTTTTTTTACTATTTTATTACCAGTTATCAATTTTTTATCATTTGTGATTAATTCAATATTTTGTATAATTTCAAATTTGTTTGGATACTATTCATATTATACAAAATATCGAATTAATGTGTAATTATTTGATCTATAATTTTATTAACTTTAAATCACCCCCTAAGAATAGGACAAATTCCTATTATACAAACAATTTCAGTAGCTATAATTGTAGGATTTATAACTAAATAATTCTTCTTCTCATATATTATTATTTATAATTCAAATTTTGTTTGTATACTATTCATATTATACAAAATATTGAATTAATCACAAATGATAAAACGTTGATAACTGATAATTGAATAGTAAAAAAAATTGATTGATAATCGTGGAATCAGATGGTAGTATAATATAAGATCTTATATCTTATATTATACAGAAGATATGTATAATATAAGATATGCACGTAG
>NW_027113310.1:264461-265810 GCF_000696795.3 Halyomorpha halys | reverse complement strand
AACCATACTAAAATTAATCATATTAATACTGATAAGTAACAAATTCAGAGTTTTCTAATAATAAAAAATGCCATTTAGCGAAATTCTTTGAAAAAACAAATCGTGTGTAATAAAACTTATAATCTTAAATGTTTTTGTTGTGTTTATTTTTTTTTATTAAAAACTAGCAAATCCGGCAACGCTCAGCAATTGGTAGATTTAGGAATGTAGATAGATTAATTGAATACAATTGAAAGTTTAATATAAATTAATTTATTTAGTAATTATACATTGGATTAATTATTTAATTAATTGCTTATTATATTTATTCATTTTATAGCGGCAAATATCATTATGTTATAAAAATACATAGTAAAAGAATATAAGTAACTTTCTACCACGGTGGAGAGGGGGGGAGGGGTTGTTAAGGGCTCTATAAATTGCACAAACCGGATCTAACAAAACAAATTAGAATCTGAGATATAAAATAAAACGTATAGGAAATTTTTCAATTATTTTAAAATCAATATTTCACTCCAATAAATGCATTAAATCAATATGGTGGTTATGTAAGTACAAATAGCAAATATTCAGATTCCTAACAATTTTATTAACGTAGTACATTATTAACGAAGTGAATAAAAAGTAATGGAGTTATAGACGATGGACACCGGTAGAAAAAAAAAAAAACTCCAAATAAATTGAGTTCACAAATTTCTAGTTTTTAATTTCGTTAATGTAATTTTCGTTTTTATTAAACAATTTATTGAAATCCTACTTTAATGAAATCCTCATTGGTTTTTTAAAATTTGTTTTGAAAAATCTAACAATATAATTAACTTCAACATGGCTCAACCAATCTACACCAAACTTGGCAGAGGTTTAGGGCTATTTAAACTGCACAAAAGAGCACAGACCGAATCTAACTAGAAACGGAGACATAAAACAAAACGGTTGAAAAGTTTTTCTTTATTTGAAACTAATATTTCGCAATCCAAAAACCTACTTAAAATCCTTGATGCTTCTTATTACGTTACAAATAAACTCATTCACAAAGACCTTACCATCACATTCGTTGCAGATTTGGCCCAAAACAGATATGCGTCTTTTCATTCCCAACTCCTTAACCATCCTAACCCATTAATTCTTAATCTCTCATCCTTAACAATCCCTGATAATCCTCTGAGGCGTCTGAAAGGAAGATGGTCACGGGGCCTTCTAATTTAAATTAACGTTTGAAGTACCACCAACTGAACATCTTGGGAAGAAACCACCCTCCATCCCAAGATTTTCAAGTGTATACGAAACATACAACATATTTACTTATTGTATTATTTTGTACAGTTGTAAATTACATTAAATAAATTTTT
>NW_027113310.1:262094-263869 GCF_000696795.3 Halyomorpha halys | reverse complement strand
CGTGAGTAATTCTACAAAGAATTTTCCGATTCTAAGTAAATTTATTTCGAGAATGTTCTTAAACATTCAGAAATAGTTTTGTTGCCAACAATGATATTCAATTGTTATATATAATTTCTTTCCATTTTTGTTTGAATGAATTAGCGATCTTTTAGTGATTTTTCAGATGGTGTAAACTTATTCCTAATAAATGATTTTTAGTATGATTATTTTTTTAACTTGTTTCATTAAACTTAGTAATTATGAAAAACTTTATATTCTTTTTTTTTTTTTATGGATCAATTCTGTATTGAGGACCTGTACAGCCGACCAGAATGGTAATGTCAAGATTCATTTCTTGGGATCGCCATGAAATAAATATTGACCTAGGTGGAATTCGAACCCACAACATTCAAAACTTGAAGTTTTGGGATCCATCCCACTCGGCTATTAGATCCTATGTATTTCTGTAGCCATAAATTATTATTATAGGCGATTGTAGAGCTAAAGAAAATGTGTGACTAGCAACGCAATGAAGTTGGGCAACACAACTTTTATTTACATATTTTAATAAAGTTTTTCCTTCCTTTTTTTGAGAATTAAATTGGATAAAATTTATTTTATTTAAACAATAATAACTAGTATCAGGAATGTGTAAAGTTTATATATAAAGAGAAAAAATATTTAAACGTTTATTTTTAAAAATAAAACGTAGTTAAACAGTAGTCATTAATATCTTTAAATAGCGAAGGTATTTCACTCAGGAAAACTATAAATATCTCGATTCTAATAAATCACTATAGAAAATCCAAAGAGATAACGGAGATCAAATTAATACCCAATCGTTCTTAGATAAAGATTAGAAAGTCTATAAAAATATTTGTAATTTCTTTATTTATTTATTTAGCTAATTATTTCCTACAATCTGTTTTCAGGTGAGTGACCTCTATAAACAGGTGGTGTCGGGATTGAAAATATAGAATTGATAGAAAAAAAAAGTAAATACAAGAATTTAAGGTTTTTTTTTTTTTTTAATTTTAGATAAGAAATTTATCATTCTTGTTGTTATAAAACATAAATCGATAACCAAACGTTTTTACGTTGATTGTTCTATTTTTAATAATTTATATCATATAAAACTAAAGTTATTGAAGGTAAATTAATGAAGTACAATAATTAACAAGAGCCAGGGAACGGTTCCATTCTAACATTCCACACATTCCCAGACAGGTTTGCTAATTACAGACTTTTTTTATTCTATTAAATGGCGACTTACAGGTGCAAAAGGAGTACGAGATCGCATAAATGGCCAAAGGTAAACAATTATATTAGTATGAAATATAAATTTATAACTCAATTTTAATAAATAAGTTTATTTATAAATAAAGTAATTTATAAGTTAATTTTTTTTCGAACTTTACAACTGTATTTAAAAAAATACAATAAGTAAATGTGATAAATGTTTCAGAACGCATGATAATTTGGGGAAGGAACCACCCAATGGTCATGCTTCAATCATTGCTTTAAATTACAAGATCCCGTGGTCATCTTCTTTTCTAGCGCCTTGGGTTTGGGTGGGTAAGGATTTTAGAATGAAACGAGGTATATCTATTTCGGGCCAAATCTGCAAAGAATGCAATGTTGACATTTTAATGGTAAGTTTATTTGTGACGTAATAAGGATTTTAGATTGTAAGGAGTGGATACGGGAGGAATTTGATGGTTTGGTGTAGATAAGTGAAATATAAATTTATAAAATGACTTCTTAAAGGAAGGCAGACTGAACTAAAATGCAAC
>NW_027113310.1:259955-260363 GCF_000696795.3 Halyomorpha halys | reverse complement strand
CCTACGTACAAACAACCATTAAATCATTATATAAACGGTTTCACGACGCACTTCCGACACATACTAATCCTCTAATTCAAGGACTATCAACACGAGACTTAACCTGATACGAGACGACGTTTACGAAGGGACCTCTTAAATTGATTTTTTAATTTCAATTTTAATGGAGAGGCATCATTGGATGAACTTAACCTTCATGCCTTCTTGATATTGATTTTTTATTTTTTTGTTCTCTCTGTACATCTCATTCGCTGGTTGTAAAAATGTTTTTACAGTTGTGAATAAAATAAATAAATTAAAAAAAAGAAGTTTATTTTTGACGTAATAAGGATTTTAGCTTGAAAGGAGTGAATACGGGAGGAATTTGATGGTTTGGTGTAGATAAGTGAAATATAAATTTATAAAATG
>NW_027113310.1:249239-253613 GCF_000696795.3 Halyomorpha halys | reverse complement strand
AAAATTTTAGCTTTCAGTTAGATAGGAAAAGCGTCAGTTACGCAAAATAAGACTACAAGTATACGATTTACAGAACTTAAATTAAATAGAGGTATTTAAAAATGATTGAAAAGCAAAAGTTATCAAGCTATATCTTATACTAAATAGAACTGCTAAATCGGCCTAAACTAAAATCAGAAACTGCTATTCTTATTTTTAAAACAATTCTCATGCCACTACTGATGTATGGCTGTGAAGTCAGGGGAGCGGCACCCTTTACTAAAAGGAAAAAAAATAATCATATCAAAATAAAGTCGTAAGAATTGCAGTGGATGCTTCTTGGTTTGTAAGAAACATCCAATTGCATCGGTAATTACAAATAGAGGCAGTAGAAGATTACATAAAAAAAAGGTTCATGAAGTTCCACTCCCAGTTACCTACAGTTAAAGGAGCAGTGACCTACAACTTGGGACACCCAACCTCAACACGAAGACTGAAGCCCAGGCTGATTCAGGGGATCTTATTATAAATTCTGTATATATCAGTTCTGTTACTGTCACTCTAAAATTTTATTTTATCTTCATTCATTTTTTTCTTAAATTTACTCTCTTTTTTTTCCATTACAAGTCAATTATATATTTTGTTAAATCCATAAATGTTATTGTATTTAGTATTATCTTTTATTAAGAATCATTATTTTAATTTATTTCTTTATCTTAATGTGCTATAAGTTAGGAATTTAATTGTCTGTAATGAACAGATCACATTATTGTTCATCTCAAAATAAAATAACTTTTGGCAATTTTAAGTGTTAAATTACAAAAAAGTTATTATTTGAAACAAAATAAAATTCATGATTGCTACTACTATACTGTTCAACTATTGGGAATATCTGTGACGTTTACTGCCGTGACTGTGAAGTGTTAGCGTGTAAACTTACGATTAATATTAATTATTATGCCGAACCAAGTGTGACGTAATCAGACATGGAACCAAGATGATCTAATTCAGCTGAATCATTTCCATAAAAATACATAAAACCAGATCACTAAGAAAAAATATAGAATTTTTGTCGGTCTTGTCAATTTGTACAAAAATTTTAGCTTTCAGTTAGATAGGAAAAGCGTCAGTTACGCAAAATTAGACTACAAGTATACGATTTACAGAACATAAATTAAATAGTGCTATTTAAAAATGATTGAAAAGCAAAGGTTATCAAATTATATCCTTTACTACATAGAAAATCTAAAAAACTGCTAAATCAGACTAAACTAAAATCAGAAACTGCTGTGCTTATTTTTAAAATAATTCTTAAGCCACTACTGATGTAGGGCTGTGAAGTATGGGGAGTGGCACTCTTTACTAACAAGAAATTGATTAATTTAATCTTTTAAAAATAAAGTCGTAAGAATTGATGTGGATGCTTCTTGGTTTGTAAGAAACACCCAATTACATCGGTAATTACAAATAGTGGCAGTTGAGGATTACATAAAAAAAAAGGTTCATGAAGTTCCACTCCCAGTTGCCTACAGTTAAAGGAGCGGTGACCTAGAACTTGGGAAAGCCAACCACAACCTGAAGACTGAAGCCCAGCCTGCTTCAGGACATCTTATTATAAATTCTATATATATCAGTTCTGTTACTGTCACTCTAAAATTTTATTTTATCTTAATTCATTTTTTCTTAAATTCACTCTATTTTTTTCCATTAGAAGTCAATTATTTATTTAGTCAAATCCATAAATGTTATTGTATTTAGTATTATCTTTTATTAAGAATCATTATTTTAATTTATTTCTTTATCTTAATTTTTTGTTTTATTTACAACATTGTATGTAGTTAATAGTCTTCTGTACGAAGCTATACTCCCTACTCCATAATTAATTGTAAAAAAAAAATGTACCTCTTAAATTAATTAAATTAATCTTTTCAAAATAAAGTCGTAATAATTGCAGTGGATGCTTCTTGGTTCATAAGAAACATCCAATTGCATCGGTAATTACAAATAGAGGCAGTAGAGGATTACATAAAAAAAAGGTTCATGAAGTTCCACTCCCAGTTACCTACAGTTAAAGGAGCAGTGACCTACAACTTGGGAAATCCAACCACAACCCGAAGACTAAAGCCCAGACTGCTGCAGGACATCTTATTATAAATTCTATATATATCAGTTCTGTTACTGTCACTCTAAAATTTTATTTTATCTTAATTCATCTTTTCTTAAATTCACTCTATTTTTTTTCCATTAGAAGTCAATTATTTATTTATTTAAATCCATAAATGTTATTGTATTTGTTATTAACTTTACTTTTATCTTTTATTAAGAATCATTATTTTTATTTATTTATTTATCTTTATTTATTTGTTTTATTTATAGCATTGTATATAGTTAATATTCTTCTGTACAAAGCTATACTCCCCACCCAGTAATTAATTGTAAAAAAAAAAAAATGTACCTTTTACCCTAACCATGTAAGGCCCACCAGGCCGATCTGGTAATAAATAAATAAAAAGATTGGAAAGCAAATTTGTATGCCTAATTTACAGGCTTGTTGAATGACAAATACATTTTTTAATAAAATAAAATATAAAATAAATAAATGATACCTTAATCAAGATTTATATCAGGTCAGATAAAGGAACCGGTAAGTTGAAAGTGTTTTTTCTTTCTTTAACGTGATAAGGTTTTTAGAAAGACCAGCGCTTTACTGATAACACTGTGTTAGTGAAGAAGTAGAAAAATAAATACTGAGGTTTCTTTCTATTCAAGATTTTTGTTTGACAGAATCATTATTCAACGTGAACTTTGATTAGCTTATAACTTAGTTGTGTATAAGTTAAATATCTAAATGATTTTTAAACATACTAAAATAGGCTGAACTCACTAAAGTATATGCCTTGCAATATGAAGCTTGAGATTTAAGTGAGAGGTGTAAGTGACCAAAACAATAAATGTTTGTTGATATTAATTTTCTATTGGTTTTATAAAATATTTATAAAATACGTGATTAAAAGGGAGAGATGGTCAGTACTCGAAAACTTTTAACGTATAAAGTTAAAGTTGCTTCAATACCTGTAAATGTACTAACAGCTATCACGCCAGATCTAGTGCGACAGTAATGCAATGACAGTAAATACTGTTAGGACTTTGACTATCATACAGCTTACACCATGGTAGTGGTTTTAATAATTCATTTCTGTTCAGGGCGTTAACAGATGAAATTTAAAACACTAACAGCTACACTGTCTTTATATGTACTATCAACTATCCAGACAGAGAAGTTACCATGACATTTATTTTTTTTCTTCTGGTCATCTCATGCCTGAAACCAGTCTTTTATAAGTATAATAGGTAATGTGGGCTGCTCGTGTAACCTTATTGAATGAATACTCGATTGCTTTTTAAAATATTTTAAGTAATGAAGAAACTATAAAGCACCCACCTTAAGTAATTAAAATTATTACTATTAAGTAATTAAGTTCCAAAATTAACGTGTTTCAAGTCTTTTTCTTCGGTTCAAAGCGAATTATCTTATAACTTAGTTGTGTATAAGTTATGTCTTTTTTTGTGTATAATTTATATATCTAAATGATTTTTAAACATACTGAAATAGGCTGAACTCACTTAAGTATACGCCTTAGTTAACTATGGCTGGACTCTAGACAACTAGATTTTAGTATTGGTCTATTCTTACAGTATGTAATACAAGTTGCCCAATTATAAACATTTCTAAAACTTATACAATACAGAGAAACTAGTTACACTATGAAATTATATGTATTTTCAGCATTTACAAAGTGATTAATTTGATATAAAAACATGATTTATACAAAAACATATTCAATATACATAAGTATTCATATTATAAAGTAAATATGCTTGTTAAAAAATACCCAGTAAATCTTAACAACTAGTTATAATAATCTACAGAATATGCCATTAACAAGATTGGTCTATTAATGGTTGTGAATACAATGCAAATCTCAAACCCTTCAGCTGCCGCCACTCATCATGTCCATCCAGGTAGCCATCGATCTTCCTTCTTAATTTACCAATGACCTTATCAATACAATAAGGGTTTTCTTCCACAGTAAGTTCATCTTCATCTATTGTGAGTGGAGGTCTTCCTTTGGGTTCGTTATATATCGATAAAGGTTCGTTAAAGGCAGTTATCTCACCCCAATTTTTGAATACTTTAATGAAAACTATGTATAATTAATAGTCAAACTGTCTGCCAAGTATAGGTAGGGGGAATAAAAAATGGCGGCTGTTTCAAAACCTTAAAAAACATTAATTTTTCTTTCGGAGCTCTATATCTTAAAAACTACCGACAACACTAAAAAATCTAAAAGAACATTATTTAAAAAAGAAGTTAATTTATTTTGAGAAATATAT
>NW_027113310.1:240578-248784 GCF_000696795.3 Halyomorpha halys | reverse complement strand
TTTCGGAGCTCTATATCTTAAAAACTACCGACAACACTAAAAAATCTAAAAGAACATTATTTAAAAAAGAAGTTAATTTATTTTGAGAAATATATGGCCAAGGAACTATGTGACGTATAGATGTCTTTTAGCAATCAAATCAAAGCTAGTGTAATGTACTATAAAGTAGTTTATGACCCATTCCTTCGTAGGAATAGTAGTTTTCATGATATTTGCCAAAATAAATTGATTCATAGTTTTTCGGACAATAAGTTTGATTTATGAAAAACTTCATTTCAGAAACCATAGGGCGTACAGATGTCTGTCAGCACTCAAATTAAAGCTAGTGTAATGTACTATAAAGTAGTTTATGTTCCATTCCTTCGTAGGAATAGTAGTTTTCATGATATTTGCCAAAATAAATTGATTTATAATTTTTCGGACAATAAGTTTGATTTATGAAAAACTTCATTTCAGAAATCATAGGGCGTACAGATGTCTGTCAGCACTCAAATTAAAGCTAGTGTAATGTACTATAATGTAGTTTATGACCCATTCCTTCGTAAGAGTAGTAGTTTTCATGATATTTGCCAAAATAAATTGATTTATTTTCGGACTAAAAGTTTGATTTATGAAAAACTTTAATTCAGAAACCATAAGACGTACAGATATCTGCCAGCACTCAAATTAAAGCTAGTTAAATTTACTATAATAGTTAATAATGTTTATCTTTGTAAGAGCAGTATTTTTTACGATATTAGACAAAATAAACTCACAAAATTTCTATTTGTTCGTATAAAATGTATTTTTAGACCCATAAGACCCACATATGTCGGCAAACACACAAAATAAAGAAAATTTAACTTAATATAAAGTAGTTTACAACACTTATGTTCGCCCGGGTAATAATTTTTTATGATATTCACGTATGAATATAAATTTGGCAAATGAAAATTTGTCCGAACAATTAAAAATCAATTTATTTTAGCAAATATCATGAAACCTATTACTCCTACGAAAATAAACGTTGTCAACTAATTTATAGCTCATTATACTAGCTTTAATTTAAGTACTAAACGAACTAAGACGTCTATACGTCTCATAGTGCCTAAAATATAGATTTCTGTAAATAAATTAACTAACTACTTATATTTCAGTACGTTCCATACAACATTTTTATGAAATGTTGCTTTTTAAAAAGCTATATCTCGAGAACTATGGAACGTAAATAGCTCAAATTAAGGCTTACATTTTAGCAAATTTACTCTACGTTAAATGATGTTCTTTTAGATTTTCTATTGTTGTTGGTAGTTGTTGTAAAACTCCAAATAAAAAATTAATTATTTTTAACGTTTTGAAACAGCCGCAATTTTTATTCCCCTTACCTATACTTGGCAGAAGCATAAATTTTGACTAGTAATTATTCCTAGTTTTCAATAAAGTAATCAATAATAGGAGTGAAATAACTGCCTTCTTTCTCCTCTTGGGCTCTTGTACCATTACATCACCATTTCTCATAAGTCGTAGTAATTAATATTTCTTGCAGCTTGGGAAATGTTTAAACTCATAACAAAACCTTACTCGAATATCACTCGTTTTCATAGTCATATTTGATGGCATACTAAACAATGTGCAATCATTTGAAATGATAGTAAACATTATCAAAAAATAGGGAAACATAAGCGTAGTAAGAATTAAAAGTTTCTCTAATCTCACTTTGAGTTTTTGAAATCATAGAAATGAACATTTCATTAGTAATGTCCCAATATTAAAGATACATTTTTCACTAAAAAAAAAATCGGTTAAGGGAAAACATAAAATGAATAGGCATGAGATTAAGAAGAAACCAATCAGAGCCTTAGATTGCAGCCTATCAAGGTATGCCAGGGCAGCAACTCTGGTCTGATAGCACTTGCAAATGTATTCAAAGCAAGTCTGCTCTTGATACTATCATAGTCGGCAATATTCTAAATGCAACTCAACGAGTGCGACATTTAAATAAAAAAATCATAGAAAATAATATATTTTCTCAGGAATCGGAAAGCTCTAGAATAGCTAAATTTTTATTTCTCAAAATGTACTACATAGTCAATTCAGAAAAAAAAAGAGAAACAAAAAAATTACAAAATTCATAACAACCATGTTGGAATAGAGTCTAGTAGTATTTGATACTGTCTGTAATAATCATAATAATGTAGATTTAGAGAACTCAAACCCAGATCTACAAGATCAGTCTAGACGCTATCCTCCCACCTACGCTTCGGGCTACCCATTTACCCACCAAATCAGTTTTTATTAACCTTTTAGGGATCCGTTCGTTACTAAACCATACAACCTCAAAAGCCTATCGTATTAGTCGAAATACTGCATAAAATAGCAGTACTTTATTTTCAAAAACCTTAAGCCATTGCTCTTCCTTTGGTGTAAGAGGCCACCTTTTGCATCCGTAAAAAACAAGAAGGATAATAGTTTCGCAAATTCTATTTTTTACATTTTTGGACAGAAAGTAACATCTAATAATCGTATGATAATCGGTATAGAACATATCTGCTTTTATGTTGCAGCTATGATAGCGGCAATACAAGCGTCCCGGCTAAACCTAAACAAAAGAAAGCAACCTAAGCGATTTTTTATTCCAACCTTGGACTAACCTAAGTTGATACCGCTCAATTGAACATTAATACTTCTTTATCGGGCTTGCTCGGGACGCAACTTTTGATACAATGATATTTAATTTAATGAATGAAATTTTTGTCAAATAATAAAATATAGTTTAGTTAAGAAAGATGCCACAAACCATTCATAAAAAGATTTTTCTTGACAAGTATGTTTCAAGGAATATTATTAAAAGTAACATAATTCGAAAATAACTGGGCTCTTTAATTTTGAAAAAAATCTTGTTCTAGCTTCTAAAAATGTTTTCTTTGAATTTCTTTTTTTTTAACAGTTCATACAGAATTCTTATACCCAATTTTGACAATAATTTATACTTTTTGAATTATGCGCAACGAAAACAAAGTGTTTGTTTTCCTTTTTTTTTTCATGCTCACAATATCGATTTGGTACACACATATCAAGGAACAAAATCCTATAAAACAAAAAATTAGAAACGAAATCGGTGAAACTCCTTCTGGAGATAATATTCATATTTATAATCAATTTTTATTTCATTTTTTTTTTATTTATATATTCTTTTTTTTCATTTAAGACTTTAGGATAGAGATTAAAAAAAATCTTTATAATTTTCATAAATGGTCGAGATATGGGCGTTCGAAACCTCTAAACGGCTCTCATTTCTAAATATAAAGTAGGCGGTAAAAATATGTATTTTTCAATTTTTTATTTTCGTATTATTTCGGCCATTACGGTCGTTCTCAAGGATAACAATTGATTAAAAATTTTAATTACACTCTAATAATTAAAAATTACTTACAAATATATTTTGTATTATCATTAATACTACCTTATTTTAAATATCGTGTTATTAAAACGTTGCACGCTTCATTCTTCAAATTATATTTTAGTCAATCAGGATATAAACTATAGTTAAATTAGATATTATACTATACACATTCAATTAAGTTTCATCATATTGTGTAAAAAAACCTATTTCTTATCTCAATAATTCACTTTTTATAATTTTATTCAATTTATACTTTCTGTTATAACCTTATCACTCTCTTTACCCACCATACATTGTTTAAACCTTGCTCACACATCAGATTTGGCATATTATCATTATTTTTTAATTTTATCAAAGTTTACTTATTTATTCATTTTAGTATTTTAAAAAACCCATCATATTAAACCATATATTATTTATCTTATATATATTTATTTTGGTCATAAATTAATTTCGATTAAAATTTCAGCATAATTCTGGTTCAATTTTTTTGTTTCTGATTTGAGATTAACCGTATAATTGATATATAAATAGCTTCAAGCATTTTTTAAGGTATTATTTTCTTCATGTAAAACTGTTGTATTTCAAAAATAAAAAAAAAATATGTTTATTTTTGAATACATGATGCACCAATGCTGTTTTATTTAAGTCTTTATCCTTACTTTTTACACCATTATTATGCTGATATATATTTATTTTTCTTAATTAGCGACGAAGTTAATCTCCAAACCGTTTGGTAAATAATTGGTTTTCAAGAAGTATTAATAGAGATATAGCATGAAGACTAAAAAAATTAAAAAATAAGAAATAATAGATTTCTTAATGGGTTCTACTAAGGCAAATAATTACCCATTAGACTGATTCTAAATCCATTTAGCAGAAACTCCCAGTTAATAAATTATGATGTGTTTATTACTATAGTGTTTACGACTTGTAGTTATAGCTGTTCCTGGATCGTAAACCTCAAGGAAGTTATTCTAACGTCACTGGTACTAAGCATTCCTGGCTCCGTTTGAACTTCGCATCTAACTTTAGATAAATAAGTCATAATCATAAATCATTATACATTGGTAAATAAATTTAGTATATTTTTGCAGTGAGTTGCAAATTTTTTTATTGTATGATTATTTCTATAATAAAAGCAAATTTATAAAAAAATCGATATTAATTGATCCATCAATCTTTTTAAAATTGCCATTTCAAATTTTAAAAAAAGAAAAAAAATGGCGGTTCTATGTACTAGTGGGGATGTTTTTTCGACTTATAGTCTTGTGCTTTACAATTTGTCTACATTATTTTCCAAATCAAAAATCCTCAACGATGTGTCAGAAAAGTAAGTAAGAATACAATTATATGGTATGTAGAAAAACTACTTATTGGTATAACGCTCATAATAATTCAACATTAGAAGGTCTCAAGGACATCTTCTTTTCAGGCACCTCGGAGAATTGTCAGGAATGGAGAGGAAGTAAGGTTAGAAACTAGTGGGTTTGGGTGGTTAGGGAGTTTATAATCGAAGAAATGATTTCTGGTTCGGGCTAGATCTGTTACATATGGAATATTAAGGACTTTATAGATGATTTTATTTGTGACAAAGTAAGGAGCATTGAGGAATTTTGATTTTAAGGATTGGACAAGAGAGGAATTCGAAGGTTTAGTGTAACCTCAAAGTTTAACTCCGTATGTCCAGATAGGACTTATTATAGCCATGTAGATCAGTCTTTGGTAATGAATTGGAAGTTTAGATAGTTTGTCTAGTAAGTGCTGTAATAGTCGAAATCGACGAGCAGTTTCCTGTCTTTTCAGTCTTGTTGTTGTTGTTGTTGTCTGGGGCTTTAGGGCATAAAACCCTGAGGTCATCAACGCCCATGTTTCGTGCTTTATAATTTTGTTTCATTTATATTTATAATTCTATTTCACTTTTTTTTCTCTTTAAATAATTTCGAAAAAAAACTAAATAATTACTTCTTTTGGTATTTTTTATTACGTATAACAGATTTTCTGGTTTAAATCTTATTCAAAAGGCCATTCCTTTTTAAGAAAACTAAGACCATTTCAACGTTCTTCTGGTCATCATTCAGAGCATCCGATACACTCGGTCCTACTCCCAATATACTCAAGTTCGCAGAATAAAAATGACATTTCTCAAATATGTGACTGATCGTAAGTACACTGTTGCAGTATTGACATTTTGGCGGTGGCTGCTTACTGATCAGATATCTATGAGTTAAATTCGTATGACCTATTCTCAATCTGGCAATAGCCACCTCCTCCCTGCGATTGGAACGGTTTGATGTGGTCCATGGTTTAGTGGTTTTTGGTTTTTGTTGGATAGTGGTGGTCCATAGTTTTCAGTCTTGTGTGAGGATTCCAGGCTAGTCGTTTGTCAAGATATAGTGTAGAGAGTTATTTAAAAATTGAATATTATTATTGTTGTGAAAATTAACCCGGACTACCTAACCTAACCTTCCTACAATATATTACATACGACCAACTAATAATCTTCTCTCACAGATATTTGAATACAGCAGAAATGTACTCTTGTACATAACATACCTATGTAGAAGGGTTTGATACTCAAGAGAAGTCACAAATAAGTTTAATTCACTTTTGAAAAACCCGCAGGACCCAAGAAGACTGATAGAAGGTGATCTATCGTCGGGGACCTGACTTCAATGTAAGTGAAGGACTAATATGAAAAAAAAAACTTTTCTAACACCCTCAGTTGTAGTAGCATTATTGCTACATTATTTATTTTAAATTTTATAGATATTAATTTTTTTGGATGAATCTAAAATTGTAGAGCTAACTATAACACTAAAACAGTTCAGGATAAAAGGCAGTAAAAGGGACTAAAATACATTAAAAAATGCTATTAGTTATATCTTAAAATCCTCAATGCTCCTTATTTTGTTACTAATAAAACCATCCATAAAGACCTAAATGTTCCTTATGTAACCGATCTAGCCCGAACCCGATATTATTCCTTCCATAATAAACTCCCTACCACCCAAACCCACTCTTTTCTAACCTTGCTTCCTCTTCCATTCCTGGCAATCCTCCGAGGCGCCTGAAAAGAAGATGGCCTCGTGACCTTATATTGTAAAATGTTATTAGAGTTCTACTACTGGGTAGTTTCTCAACATCCTGTATCATACCATTATGTCATTATGATCAAATTTACTTGTTGTATTTTTTATACAGTTGTAAATATCAATAAATAAATTTAAAAAATAAATAAAAAGTTATATCTTATTTTTAATTACTAGAAAGTTTAAAAAAGGAAGCGTCCGTAGTTGAGATGGTTGGGCGCAGGTCTATCAGTCTGAGATCTGCGGGCCAGTTCGAAACCAGCCAGGGCGCTGACTTTTTCAATAAAAATGAAAAACCTAACCCCCACTATGGTTAGAATAGGTTGGTCACTTGAAGATAACTAGGAAAAAAAAAAGTTTAAAAAAACCTTGAACAATTAATTACAGTTTTTGGCATCCCCCCCCCTGTTCAATGAATGCAGTCTGGGGTAAAGACAGAGAATGCAGTTATACATTTATTTAGTGGACTTTATAATGAAACAAAAAATATATTTCACACTGTTGAAATTTACATCGATTATTGGACTATCGACTATTACATACACTAAACTATTAAACTAAGACATACATCGATTATATTTCTTGTTGCTGTGTTCGGTGAGAGATGATTGTTGGACGATGGTACTGTTTATAATTTTACTTGCCCATTATTCTCTCCGCCTCCCGGAGGGCCAGCAGATCCCTGGTCTCTTCTCCTCCATTTGGCTGATGAATGGATTAAGAGTAGAAAAATAACTTTTAAAAGTAAAGATGGCGGATCGTCTAATAGATTCATTCGTTTTCAAAGCAATGGACGTTAGTCAACTCGGCCAACAGAGAGCAGCACTTTAGCTTGCAGTGCCTTTTAAATAATTAAATTGAATTTGTTCAGGAGGGGTTCCCTAAACCCCCCCCCCTTTGAATTGTAAAAGTTCTTGATATTCGATGAATTCGTCCTAAAAACAAATTTAATACTAAAATCCGTAAACAAAAATACCCAATTTCATAGGAAATTCCAGGCAACATGAAAATGTAATAAAAAAAAAAAAAGAAAATCAAATCTAAAAAAAAATAGTCACACTGTATGACATTATTTTCAGAAACTAAGTTAAAAAGGATAATGAATATTTTCCTTTTTTTATTCCTTTGAATCCTTCTATAATTTATCTATATCAAGGCCGGTCCTGTTCAATGCCTTATACGTGAGTTCTTTAACATAAAATAGATTATTTATGTTTTTGTGAGATAGAATCAATAATTTTGTACCATGCTACAAGTCTCACTTTTTTAACTCACAGTTCCATATTTTATAGTCAGAATTATACGATCCTTCTTTCTTTGGAATAATTAAAATAAAAACATGGTCTGTATAATAGTTGACCTTCTAATATGACTGAAACAACTCTATAAATCAAATTGCATCGACATACTATAATGTAGCAAACATACCTGTAATTATTATACTCAATTTTACTCAAGTATAAAAAATGCGTCATAAACTTGTTTCTAATGCACACAAAGTACATTAATTGTAGGTTTCGAACAGAGGTTCGAATGTAAAGTATTAAATCTCCTGAGTCAAATTTTGTAAAAGTAGATTAATTGGAATTTAATTAGCTAAGTATTGCGATGCAATTAATGCTACAAGTTTTAATAAATGTCTACTCCGTAAAACATCAATAAACGTTATTATTCTTACTTTATATTTATTCCTAATATAGTTGGCGGTCAATTAAGGTATCAAAATAGTAAA
>NW_027113310.1:230085-235562 GCF_000696795.3 Halyomorpha halys | reverse complement strand
AAAAAATGTCAATAAATAAATAATTCGATAATTATCCACGCCACAAAACATTAACAAACGTTATTAATGTTACCTTCCTATTCATTCCTAAATACTATTTATAAATTTACAGCTGTCAATTGGGCGAGAGTAGCTCAGTGGTAAGGTACTCCGGCTGTGGCTGGTAAAATTATTTTCTGTTTCATTGTACCCGTGAGTCAACCCTCTAGATTCGAGAGCCCTCTGGTCCAACGGGCGGTCGAGCGTGTTTTCTGACCAAACCACCTTGCACAACCGTTGGTTTAGCAACAGTATCTCCTTACGAAGTACTACATCCCTGACCCTTCGTGGAGTGTATCTGTACAGATTTAATTTTATTATAATTGTATAAATAAAATACCATTTCGTCCTCTTTCCTTGATGTCGAATGCAAAATAATTTATTCTTTAAAATCAGAAATAAAAAAAATAGATTCTATAAAGGGACACTTCTGGTTTCATTTTGGACGCACTGGACATTTTGCAAGACTAGATTATCCAAATAATCTGAGTCCAAACTCAGAGGACTTCATAAAATATGTTTCCTTCCAAAACTTGAATTCGAAATTTTCCATGATCACTACACTTTCCCTGACTATATACTACATATTGTAAGTGAAAGTAATACAAAGAATCAGGTTTAATTTGATAATTACAACTTTTTATGAGAAAACTTATACTGATAGTTGAAAAATGAGGAAAGAATGGAAACGTTAAGAAAATAATATTATCGTTAAATGTATTATTTATTTTTAGTGGCGCGACAGTCCGTGAAGGTTGAAGGCCTCGCGCGATGTACTAAGGAAATACATCATGCGTTTCCTGACGTGGATTTTTCATAGGGTGGGTTCGTCACTGAGTGTAACCCACTGGCTAACAGGCTTCACACATCCTCGGGGGAGACTGTGAGTGAGCTTTGTATAATATTAGACTTAAAAAAAGCCCCTCCCACACACTTCTTTTCGACTTCTAACTGTTTTCTTATTATTTCACCTTTATCTATCGTCTTTATTAATTAATGTTTTTTTTGTTTTTTTTAATTTTATTTTTATCTTATATGTGATACAACACGAGGAGGCCCCTCACCTCCGGATTTAAAATAGCACCTTTTAGAGTGGATATTTCATGTATAATAAATAAACATAACAGGTAACCTTAAAATACCAAAGGTAGCAAAAGGTAAGACCCAACACGAATTACTTTTTCTTTTTTCACAGTAATGCAATTATTAATTCACTTTTATTTCTGTTTTTAGTGGGATCAAAAAAGAAAAAAAAAACCGGGTGAGGCTGAGGCTCGAATTGGCAACCTCTGGGTTGGTACACAGGCGTTTCCGTCGCCCCGTTGCATGTACATATATTTAATATTGTTTGTAAAAGATTTTATTAGTATATTAAATGTAGGTTCTACGTTTTTTCATAATCTATTCAGATTAATATAATATTGACAATTTTAGAATTCTAGAATTCCACTTACAATTGTATATATATATATTTTAAACAGTCAACTATAAAAAAGTTGTTTATCATAATCTTAGTTACGTACAGTCCAATGATAATCGTTTTAAAGCTAATATTTGTTTCCTAGAACTCTTGTTAAAAGTAAACGAATCGACAGTTATGTTAGATTGTACGTTATCTATTCATATGGGAAAAAAAGTATTCAAATAAGACATTAAGTTTCTTCATTTACGACAGTACTATTATAACAAGGAGTCAGTTAAGTCTCTTAAAACCAAATTTGTACCGTCTCGATCCGCCGTCTTACTTCTGACGAGTTTTTTTACTTGCACTTACCTATAGAATTCGAGTTACCGATGGAAATTCATGTTTTGAGGTCCACTGTATCCGAAACACCAAGTCTCGTGAAATGATTTTTGTGTCTGTGAACAGGCTAGCTAAAAAACGAAAAGTCGTACAAAATTGAAATTACGCATTTTAAGTGGTTATGGACCATAGATGTGACAGCAAGTTTTTCGATAAACATTGACCACCCGGAAGGGCCATATAGAAAATCGATTTTCCACATTTTTTTTCGATTTTCTCGAAAATAATTCAAACTTAGTCAAATGTAGAATTAAATGTTCTTTAATATCAGCTAGTTCTTATGCTTATTGAAATTGTCCGACAGGTTAAATAAGAATTTTCAAAAAAATCTTCCACTAAATTAGCTTTAAATTTGTCTATTTGAAAAAAATTAACAGAACTAGTTGTCAGTAATAATAAAGAATAGAAAAGTACGAAGTATAAAATAATTTTATGAATAAATAAGGAATTCTAACCGGCTTCGTTGCATATTGTTAAACTGTTGTATTCTTTGAAGGTATAAAATTTGTACTCATTAGAATTCCAACCTAAACGTCATAAAATACGATTTTTTATAAGAATTTATATATAAATACGATTATATATAACATTAGAAGAGTGAAAAAATTTAAATATTTTTTCTAGTCTTTAGACGTTTTTTATTATAATTACAAAAACAGCGATAACTTCAGAGCGAGCCTACAAAATCTACACAAAAATTGGGAACGTATGTATAGTGATAAGTGTAAGTTCTTTGATGTTCGCATTTATTTCAGTCACAGTGATGCCTGAATCCCGTCAATAACTTTGTTAATGAAAGTTATGGGTCGTCCATAGCTCAGGTGTTGAGGCGCAGGTCTTTAGAACCTGAGAAAGAGCGGTGATGCCGGTTCAAATCCAGCTTGGGGTGTCGACTTTTTTCATCTCTGTGGCTGTCCCACGAAATGAAAACTTTACCCCCCACCATTATTAGAATAGATTGGCTACCTCTAGATAACCCTCCGTATGTCAGAAATGGCCAGAAAGGGGGGTTCATAAAAAAGTTACTTAATTTTTTTTACTGTCTTTACATGATTTTTTTTTTTTTTTTTTTGAGGGGGATATACTGAACAGACTTAAGAAACGCCAATGACTTACCCTCACGATGTTCTTAACTGCAATACTTATTTCCCTAGTCCAAAACCCCAGAAGAATGTTATGTTGACCCATGGAGTCTGAAAGTGATCAATAATGTATCAGGTTAAATCGTTAAATATTCAACGTACCTCACTTGCTCTCAATAACTCTTTACAAACCCTTATAAATTTTCATGTCGTCTAGACAAATCTATTTGTCTTGATAGTAGTATTAAAATCATTTAAGAGATTTTCCCACACAATTGTTCTGTTATTATTTTTACTTTCACTAAGCTCTATATGTTCAGTTTTTTCCCGCACTTTGAAGTGCTCAAAACACCTAGTCCCGCGAAATGGTTTGTTTGTCTGTGAACAGGCTAGCTAAAAAACGATAAGTCGTACAAAATTTAAATCACATATTTAAGGTGGGTATGGACCAGGAATGTGACAGCAACTTTATCTATACACATTGACCGACAGGAAGGGCCAATAGAGAGAATCGATTTTTCACATTTTTTTTTTTTTTTTCAAAAATTACAAACGGTTTTGGTAGAGTTGAATGTTCTTTGACATCAGCTAGCTTTTATTCTCATTTAAATTGTCTGACCGGGTTTAAATAACGAATTTTCAAAATTCAAAATTTTCTTCCACTAAAGTAGCTTTAATTTTGTTTCTTTGAAACTTTAACATAATTGTTCTGTTATTATTATATACGGTAGCCACCAGAGGTTGGCCAAAAGGACCATTAGGCCCATTTGCCGGACTTGTTGTCCCCAAGAAAAACCAGTACCAGTACCAGTTTTATGTAAGGCACACATTTCCGTATTATGGTCTGACTAATAATAAAAACAAAAATTAAACAGAATCAATGTTAAGAATAGGAAGAAAATCATGGGTCAGTGCTTTTGATTACGCGGCTGATTATTTTTTAGCTGAGATAAGATGAATAGTTTGAGAGTAACATAATCATTATACAAAAGACTGTAAGAGCCTCCATTGAGGTAGTATTTCAGTAGCATTATTTCAACTTTGTTGTGTTTCTTTTAATAATAATGTGTAAATTGTATATATTTCACATATATACATTATTATTCCTATGGTTAGTTGTGTAAGGAATTCCAAGATTTAAAGAAACAAGGATTGTCACTTTTTTAAAAAAGAAAATTAAGTGACAAAAGGTATAACAGTGGAGAGGGAGAGAAAAGTGAATTTAATAATTCTTAAAACAAAAAACACAGAATATTTTTGAGTTGTAACCAGTTGTTAACATAATTTTGAATTATTCATAATCTTTACACTTTCTTGAGACTAGTAAATATTATTCACATAAATAAAATTCTATTCATTTTAGTCTCAAAACATTTATTATTCCTTTATAAGTCCGACGTTTCGGCCAAATCGGCCATCATCAAGAACAATCTTAATATAATTTTAGAACCAAATAATTTTAAAAACAACTTTATGGAAGCTCTTCTGCCCAGGTCATTTATAACGGTCCACAAATTATCCTAATTAGTCAATTTTTCACATAAAATTAGAAATAAGAACTTTTTATCACAGCCAACCTCCTTTGGTTCTAAAGTTGTACTATGATTGTCCTTGAGGAATGGCTGAATTGACCGAAACGTCGAACTTATAAAGGAATAGAAAATGTTTTAAAACTAAAATTGATAAAATTTTATTTATTGAAAAAGTTGTATATAATTATTTTTCTCCGTCTAAGAGATATATTATTATGATCAGAAATCGGCCCAGACCGAACCGAATGAAGCCGCTGTAGACTCGAGGATGCTAAGGTAGCACCTCAACTACCTCGGCAACAAATGCCCTTGTGAAAACATTTACTAATCTTTCAAAAATTTACTTATAGGGAGATATATGGTAAAATTAGCTAAAGCTGGAAAACATCATGGACCCTCTACAAAACATTTACTTATAAAGAGTAGTGACGCGTTGAGAGGGATGCGCTGGGATCTCAAACAGCCCTGCCCTACCCCTCACACGTGGGGAATAGAGTGGGTTCAGGGATCCTCAGGTCAATAGTGTAAATATTGTATATAAAAGTATAAATGTGACTAGTGATTATTTTTATTAAATTATTATTATTACAATTTTTTGTCTTTTCATGTATATTGTTCGATTTTTATCCTTTATCCTTCGGTTTATATGTATTTAGAGAGATATTTTATTCATTTTTTCATTTATTTATTTTATTTTATGTTTTTTTATTTTATTTTAGTATGAATGCAATCAGTTATCACTATTACATATTGCCTAACAATGGCAGACTATAATATCTATCAATAAATAAAATATTAAAATTTAAAATTAAAAAAAAATATTGAGAGTACCGGTCGATGTACGACGACGTTTCAATCCCTCAGAGAGAGAATAACACAAAAAATAATTAAAATATTAAAAAGTATGTTTGTAATATACTATGAGTATTGCTTTTTTAAATAGTATGCTGTGTAGAGCAACCTAATGCAGTATATACGTTTTGCTTATTAATTTTTTTATTCTCAGAAATATATATATAT
>NW_027113310.1:224143-228789 GCF_000696795.3 Halyomorpha halys | reverse complement strand
CACAACAGGAATCGAACTCGGGTTCTTGGAGTTATCGGCATAGTATCTTACTAGGCTATTCCGCTACCCTATAAATATTATTATTATTTTCATTTATTTTTTCTAAAATATTAGACACTTATTATAATCAATCTGTACCTATTAATCCAAAATCAAAGTTTTTTTATCATAATATGCTTCAATGTAGTGATTCCATCTTTAATATTCGAAATGACTATTACATCGGAACTATAAAAAAATAAATAAACAACTATACATTGATGTTTTAGAACCTCAGTTATTATTTTTATAAACACTTAATACAATAACCGTATTATATAATTGGATAAAGTTTTTTAACTACATTTTACATTAGCTGTGTAATATAAATCTGAAGCGTGTGTTTTTGTAGTGTTTCATATAAATAAATCAGAGAAAAATAATCCATTGATAACAGTTTTTTTTTTACGTCGTTTTATTTTATTGAATTTAGAACGGATGTAAATTAAGACTTTTATAATGAAGTTTTTTTTTTAAATTAAAGGATTTTTTCTCTTACACTTTTTCTTCTTCGCTACCGAAGTAGCAAAGATTTGTTTGAAATCATGCAGGAAACAAAAAAAGATTATTTAATATAAACATTATATTCTCAGAATCGAAAATATCCACTCACATTTTATGGTTGTACAAAGTTGTTTCCAGCCTGTCTGTCAATTTTGTGTTGGGACGTGGCACATCGAACCGTTAATCAGCTTTTTATGAGATTTTCAAGTATTGCAATCTCTACGAAGTTAAATCCCCCCCCCCACCCTCAAACTCTAAATATTTGGTAATCTTTTAAAAGTTCTAGAAGCCCCCAAGAGTTGTAGAGTTCTCAATTATTTACAGAAATAGTTCTCAGGTAAAAGTTATGAAGTTTCCCTTTCAAAGATACACGCGACTATCTTTACGTTTTGTGCAACTTTGTCACCTTATAACTCTTTTGGTGTAAACTTTAGCACTTTGATTATCTAGAATAATTTGTAGAACTTTTATGGAGCCCAACAGAACTCGAAGAAAGTTTTAATTTTCATAACCTCTCAGAAAGGAAATTTGAGATCAAAATTTTTTTGGTTCTGTTAGCCCCATTAAGAGCTATAAAAATTATCTTTAATAATCAAAGTCCTAAAGTTTATAGCAGAAGAGTTATAGGGTACCAAAGTTTCTTTTTTTTTCGATCCCTCTAAAACAGATAAAACCTTGAAATTAATAGGTTGCATTACGTATGGTTACATAATTCAGATTGGATATTACCTTTTTCTACCAATGGTACTTGAAGGTATACGGTGAAATACGTATCTGGTGTTTTAATGTGTCCGTTCAAAACATCAGATAAGTATTTCACCGTATACCGAAAAAGATAGTATCCAATCTGAATTATGTAGCTATACAACTAAAATATGTAACCAAGCACAAAAGCTGCGCGCATTTTTTGTGTCTTAAATAACTGGATGTTTCTTAACATTATTCAGAACTCTAGAACTCTTAGGGGAGCTACCAGACGTCTATAACATTTTCGAAAATTTAGAGGATGTGGGCAACTTTACAGAGGTTATTACAATAGTACGGGTTAGTACCTAGTTGATCCATGTAGATTTTTATCAGATTCCGCCCACTATTTTCGCTTACGCAAGCGTATCCCATTCAAATGATATGCACCACTATATAGGTTAAGTCAAGTCAACATTTCTTAAAACCTAATATTTTTTTTAAATTTATTTATTTAATGTGATTTACAACTGTACAAATAATTATGTTTCACATATATATATTCATATACACTTGAAAATCTTGGGAAGGAACCACCCATTGGTGATACTTCAAGCATTGATTTAAATTAGAAGGTCCCGTGGCCATCTTCTTTTCAGACGCCTTGGAGGATTATCAGGGATTGTGAAGGATGAAAGATTAAGAATTAATGGGTTAGGATGGATAAGGAGTTTAGAATGAAAAGACGCATACCTGTTTTGGGCCAAATCTGCAACGAATGGGATGTTAAGGTCTTTGTGAATGAGTTTATTTGTAATAAGGAGCATCAAGGATTTTACGTAGGATTTTGGATTGTAAGGATTGGATGCGGGAGGAATTTGATGGTTTGGTAGAGCCCCAGAGCTCTATTCCATAAAAACCTAATATAAATTTTATATTTTAATTTTCTCAGAAATTACATATTTTAAATTTTATTTATTAAATAAGTTGTATTAATGTAAATCAGAGAGAAAACTTATAAATGAGATACGAAAATGGTTTCAATGATAAAAAAAATTAAAAAATAAAGTTCCACTCTCATAAATTAAAGTTTAATGTTTGGATTTGGTTTTTTTGGAATTTTCAATAAACAAAATTCATATGCATACGTTTTGGAAAATACTCACAACTTTTGACAGACAAATGTCAAAAATTACCAAAACGATTTTTTATTTTTCGAATATGTATGCTAAAAAATTAAATCCAAACGTCACTACAACTTTTTGAGTGAAAAATAAACAATGTTTTGGTCGATCTCCTGAAATTGAAGATAGAAAAATGAAAGCTATAATTGACTACTTTTTAATGGCAAAATTTTCAGTGATACCGATGACTTGGTAATCGCTCTTGGTTGAGTTTTTTGCGAGAAGTTCTAATTGACTGATTAATGTTTAAGTTTTGAATTACAATCCAAAGTCCTTCGTAAAATTCTCACTGCTCCTTACTTTGTCACTCATAAAATCTTACATAAAGACTTCAATGTTCCATATGTAACTGAATTAGCCCAAACGAGATATCAATCCTTTCATTATAAACTCCTTAAACATCAAAACCATCCGGTTTCTAACTTTTCTTTTACTCCTGAAAATCCCCCCAGGTGCCTCAATAGAAGGTGGCCTCGAGACCTTCCAGTGTAGAAATATGATTAGAGTGCTAATAATGGGTAGTTTCTCTACATACCTGTATCACTCCATTTTGATCTTACATCGAATTTACTTAATGTGTTTTTATGTAAATATAGTTGTAAATAGAAATAAATAAAATTTTTAAAACTAAGTTTTATTTCACATTAGAAATCTGAAATGACTTTCTTGTCAACCCTATTGTATAAAGTTCTAAAGTGATTTAATTAATTCTATAAACTATAATTTGTCGGTGCATTATGCAACAAGGGAAGTTTTAATAATGATGCTATCTAATTTTTTTATCCGTTACATAAAAAAAAAATGAATATTATATTTTCGAAAAATTAATAATAATAATGTAAACCCCCACGACCCATGAACAATGGTTGTGCAAGATGATTTTTTTCAAGATTATGCTCAACTGCTAGAAGATTAATTTCACCAATTAAGTGTAGCCACTTTATGAGGTTGGGTTGACCTCAGGAGGACTTCAGAACCCATAGGGTGGACTCACGGCTACAGTTATTTTACAAGTAATATTTATATACCAGAGCCGGATTCAAACCCGGCTCCTTGGAGTTAGTAGCATAGTATTTCGAAGAATTATATAAATTTAAATTTTCCTATAATTCTAAACGTTCCTATTAGTAAACCTTTCGGCCTTATCTAATGACGTCTGCTTAAGCTCAGTTCTATACAGAAGCTGATTACTGCTTCTCCTATCACTACGTGGATATTAGATAGCACGCTTATAATTATCACAAGGGCCTTTTGTTTATAAGCAAATTATAATTATGTTTCTAATTGCCTATTTATTAAATCTTGATCGGGTATCTAAGATCAATAAATTACCTTCAACAGTACGAAAAAAAAAAAAAAAAACTTTAATGCTTTATATTTCAATTAACATTCCAGTATATTTCAGCTAAAATCAAAAACTACAGAAATAATACTTTTATACGTCAGAGAATTTTTTAAGGATTTCTGTCCAGTAGAATTATTCTCTGACCTCTGAAATTTCGATGCCTGAAAACATGTTTTTAATTACAAAAACAAATTTATACTTATTTTATTTATTTATTTTTATTACTATCATTATTTTTTTTCTCATGTGCATAGATATTCATTTTCTTTAGCCTACTTTTTGTGGTTATTTAGAGAGAGATTTTATTTATTTTCATGTTTTTTTTCGTTTATTTATTTCTTTTTATTCTTATTTTAGTACTAATGTGATCAGTTATCACTATTACCTATTGCCCAATAACGTTGGGGCAGATTGTAATATCTATCAATGAATAAAGTTTTGAATTGAAAATATATATATATATATATATATATATATTTCTAATAAATATTCATTTATTATCAGAGTTATCATTTTTTTTATCAATTATATTATTTCATGGACAAATTAAACTATTTTTTACTTTCACTTTCCTATAAAAATTAAAATCTGTACCACTACAACCCATGAAGGTTCAAGGGTTGACTATTTTGTAAGGAAGTACTGTTACTAGAGTAACGGTTGTGCAAGGCGATGATTTGGTCATAATCACGCTCGACCGCCAGATTTTCACCCAAATTTGTTAGGCTAGGTGAACCTCAGGAGGGCTCCAGAAGCCACAGGGTTGACACAGTGTAACAGAAAACAATTTTTCTACCCAGCTGGATTCGAACCCGTATCCTTGGAGTTAGTGGCTTGCGCCTTACCAGGGTTCCACCGCGCCCTTCCACTTCCCCATATATGGAATAAAT
>NW_027113310.1:218599-220028 GCF_000696795.3 Halyomorpha halys | reverse complement strand
CCCAGCTGGATTCGAACCCGTATCCTTGGAGTTAGTGGCTTGCGCCTTACCAGGGTTCCACCGCGCCCTTCCACTTCCCTATATATGGAATAAATAATAATGGAAAGCACTGTGTATTTGAAAAAAATTCAATAAGAATTTTTGAAAGAAAATACATTTTTGAGGTCTCCTGAGTATAAATAACCTAGTTTTGCAAAATGGGCTGTGTGCGTGCGTGTGTGTGTGTGTATAGGTGCGCTGATTCGTCCATCCTTGCTTGAGTGCGTCGGTACGTAGGTGCGTTCCTAAGTGTGTGTGTGTGTGTTAAGGCTATCTCAAAAACTTGTTTTGAGATCCAAAAAACCTAGTCTCGCCAAAATGGCCTGTGTTTATGTTTGTGAGAGCCTAGCTCAAAAATGAAAAGTCGTACGAAACTGAAATTACATACTTAAGGCGAGTACATGCCTGGGGTGTTTTGATATAATCGAATTCATAGAATCAATTTTCTCAAAAACACTTTATCGATTTTGCATAAACTCGCCACATCAGTGTAGGATTAATGGTTCTTTAATATCAGACAAGCCTTATCCTCATTTAAACAGTCTGACGGGGCTTAAATGACGAATTTTCAAAAAATCTTCCTCTTAAGTACCTTTGATTTTTTTTTTTTTTTAAATAAAGTTGTTAGCAATAATAAACAATAGATAAATACAACATATTAAGGAATTTTATGAATAACCAAAGTAAGAAAAACAAGGCATATCCGAGGCCACCCGTTCTTCCAGATTGGAAGGGCACATATACGACTTTCTTATTTTTTTCTTAAATTGTTATTATAATAAAAAAAAATTATAACGTTTAAAATACTTAGTATAATTAATTGTATAACATAAAAAAAATTCATTCTAGAGATATCTTGAAAGAATTCTCGAAGTAGGAAGAGATAATGTAATATATCATACGAAACGCTGGTTGACACGAGATCTCTCAACAATGCCGTCATTTTTAAATTATTTTCTAAAGTATTATAATCTTATTACTGATTTTTTTTTATTAATCAAAGCGACATCTATTAATATGAATTTGAGTATATACAAAAAAAAATCCGATTGTAGTTAAATGGTCTGGGTATTAGTAAAAAATGTTATTCAAAACACCAACGTCTTGCTTCACTTGGCAACACACAAACAAACATTGTAAAATATAACGAGGCTATAAGAATATTGAAAGTTACAAGTACAGTAATGAATAATATAATTGAAAATATAAATAATAGAGCAATTATAATGAGACTATTGAAATAGAAGATGCTATACAAAAAAAGTTAATACAAATATTGAAGGATGTAAATTAAGAGGATATAAAAATGAATGAATTAAATAAATATTAATAACAAATACAATAATGAATAATATAGCTGAAAGTGTAAAAATGAATGAATTCAATTATA
>NW_027113310.1:215775-216349 GCF_000696795.3 Halyomorpha halys | reverse complement strand
TAATGTAAAATGTCATTAGAGTGCTACCATTGGGTAGTTTCTCTACACGCCTGTAACACTCCAATTTAACTTAGATCAGATTTACTAAATGTATTTTACAATTAATTATAATTGTGTTTCAATTATGTACAGTTGTAAATAGCAATAAATAAATATTAAAAACAAAAAAAAAATTTAAATGTATTTAATTGTTTTTTACTGTTATGATTGTTTTACTGCTATCTATTGATGGTTTTTGTAAATTTGCTCAATTGATCGAAAGGTTATTACTGATCACTGGAGGGGAGAGGTATGAAAGAGTGAAACAGAAGGAATAATGTATCGGATGTAATTGTTAAATTGGAAAATTATTATTTGGCTTTGTGTGAAAAGGAGGAAAACTAATATATGTATATAGGAAAGGAAGACAAAAAATATATATGTATTTAGGTGTATTGTATTTAGTATATTGATGATGAATGTTTGAAAAATTAAAATTGTTAATGCTTGAAGAAGTTTGTCGGGGGGTGCGGTCAGCAAAGAACAACATAAATAAACAAAACCATTTTTATTTATTTTATGCCGACGTTTCGAC
>NW_027113310.1:212683-213810 GCF_000696795.3 Halyomorpha halys | reverse complement strand
CATTCCTGACAATCCTCCGAGGCGTCTGAAAAGAAGATGGCCACGAGACCAGCTAATGTAAAATGTCATTAGAGTGCCACCATTGGGTAGTTTCTCTTCACGCCTGTAACACTCCAATTTAACTTAGATCAGATTTACTAAATGTATTATAATGTACAGTTGTAAATAGCAATAAATAAAAATAAAAAATAAAAAATTTTAAATGTATTTAATTGTTTTTTACTGCTCAATTGATCGAAAGGTTATTGCTGATCACTGGAGAGGAGAGATATGAAAGAGTGAAACAGAAGGAATAATGTATCGGATGTAATTATTAAATTGGTAACTTATTATTTGGCTTTGTGTGAAAAGGAGGAAAACTAATATATGTATATAGGAAAGGAAGACAAAAAAAAAAAAGAAAAATTTGTCGGGGAAAAAATGTATTTAGGTGTATTGTATTTAGTATATTGATGATGAATATTTGAAAAATTATAATTGTTAATGTATTGTAGAGTATACATGTCCAATTATGGATTGATAGGTAGGCTGTGTGTTAAAGCAATCCAATTTTGGAAGGACAGTTTGGCCAAAAGAATCATTTCTCTCTATTCTTTATTCTTCTAATCTTATGATACTTTTCAATATATTTATCATGTTTTATTTAGCCCTGAAGAAGCCCTTCAAAGTGGGGCTACTAACAATAAGTAGGTTTTCCTGCTTCTCCAGTACCTTTCTAGATCGTCACCCAAATTATTTTTCTTTAATTAATTGCATAAGGTCAACTAAAAATCTTTCAATGAAAATGTTTCGTATTTTGAATTGTTGTTATTCTAAAAAAATTGAGGATAAAATTATCAATAACCTGATTGTGTTGACAGGAACATCCAACCTACTGTACTTGCAATTTTTCAAGAAGATATTATAACATAAGTACGTTGGTTTACAAGTGAAATATACTAAGTTCAAAATTAAAGTTTTGAGATATTTGATGTTAATTTTATGGAAATAGTAATTTTTAGTTTAATATTATTAACATTTAAGACTAGAAAAACCAAATCTCAGAACTAGAAAATCTTGAATTAATTTGTTTCACTTGTAAGCCAACGTTATTTTAATTTTTTTATAACGAAAATTTACATGAATCA
>NW_027113310.1:209888-211049 GCF_000696795.3 Halyomorpha halys | reverse complement strand
AAAATAATCTCCCGTATGATACTAGAAATAAAAAAGGTTTTATATTGTGTGGTTTATTAGATGACAAGAGCAATTATCTTGGAAAAGAAAGACATCTTGATGAATTTTGATTATTCAATAATTGAGATTGTCTCCTTGAAGATGAACTAAGGGCCCGAAACTTTGGAGGTGTTGAGAATAAATTGAATAATTTAAGTTGATCTTATTATTAATATAAACCACTCTCAAACAATCAATTAATGAATATGTTATATTAGCAAACTAAAAAAAAAAAATCATAATTTTTGTCCCCGGCCTCTCAATAAAAGATTTGTTTTCATTATTTTCAAGAATATTTTATAATAAAAGATATTGCGTAAAATAATCAGGACTCACCGAAGTTGAATAAGGACTCCTTTGAACATGGTCCGCTTGCGACTCCTCATCGTCCTCTTCTTCTTCTTCGTCGTAGTCCTCCTTGAGCTCGTGGAGGAGGTGGCTATGACGGACCCTGTGGAGCGGCCCGGGTGTCGTGAGATCTACGACGGGAGCCTGAGTGGACCCATCAAGCCTGTTGAGGAGCCGGTCGAGGTGCGAGATATCGGCGGTAGCGATCCCGAACAAGAGGAACAACAAGTACAACACTTCCATGACGGCTGCGGTCGGCCGACTGACTGAGGTAGCTACCATAGTGAGAGAGCACGAGTGGTCCCGAACACTTACGACCTCTATCGGGAGTCTCCGCTTAGTCTGCCTCGCTCCGGTATTATTAGTCCGCGTGCCGATCTTCAGATACCATCGCCAAATCATTCATGAGTGTATATATACAATTGTTTGTTTCTTTTCAAGCACGTCAGTTATTTTCGCACTATACAGTGTAATCTCGTAGTACAACGGGGGGGAGGGGGATGCAGTTATTTCACCCCAATTTTTTATTACTTTAATGAAAACTATGTATGAGTAGATTGGGAGTAGGACCGAGTGTATCGGATGCTCTGAAGGAATGGCCTTTTGAATAAGATTTAAACCAGAAAATTTGTTATACGTACTAAAAAAATTCCAAAAGAAGTAATTATTTAAATTTTTTTCATAATTATTTAAAGAGAAAAATAAAGTGAAATAGAATTATAAAGCGCGAAAAATGGGCGTTTATGGCCTCAGGATTTTACGCCCTAAAGAAAC
>NW_027113310.1:204750-209656 GCF_000696795.3 Halyomorpha halys | reverse complement strand
AGAATATTCCCGAAAAGAAACCAAAATATTCACAACAGTTTTGTTTTTTTCACTCTCATTAAAAAAAGAAACAAAAAAAAGCATCATTCCCGAACGGACCAATCAAATCTATCGGTTATCTATCGTTTCTCTCCCTCTGTAAACCAAATTTGTATCCAAACAACATTATCAGTTGCTTTTCCCAGAGATGAAATCATCACAACATTCCACTGCAGTGATATTGATATAATGCATCAAAAAACAGCATGCATTAATTATTCGGAAAGGAATTATACGACAACCCTCAAACCTCATGTTTCACGACGGGCAGTGAAGAAACTAAACGAGCTGTTTTACAAACTCCAACCCCCCTTATATACCAGACTTATCTCCAACAGATTTTTATAATGAGATTTGCTCCTTAACTTTACTATTATTTTCTTATTTTTCATTTCGTTTTAGCTACTTATCTTTATCTCAACGATCTTTCTTGACGGATACACTTCCAATCTATCCAACGTATTTTCGGCCCGCACTCTACCGACACTGTCAGAATCTTGGATGAAGCTGTAAGTTCTTTCTCTCGTATCTAATATTTCTTACTTTCTTCATTTCCTATTCTCCATATTTATTCTTCTCCCTTGTTCCTTTTTAAAAATATTGTTTTTAAATACGCTCTATTCTTAATTTTTTATTTATTTAATGTAATTTACAACTGTACAAAATAATACAATAAGTAAATCTGTGGAACGTTTTATTTACACTTGAAAATCTTGGGAAGAAACCACTTGGTGGTAGAATTTTACGTAGAATTTTGGATTGTAAGGATTGGATATGGGAGGAATTTGATGGTTTGGTAGAGCTCCAGAGGATTATTGTAGTTTATACTAATTTTTTGTAGTGAATGGGAAGTTTAGAGCGTTTGTCAAGTAATTGTTGTAGCAATCGGAATCTACGAGAAGTTTCTTGTCATTTCAGTCTTGTGTGTGAATTGCAAGTAAGTCTCTTGTCAAGATGGAGTCCTAAGTATCGAATCTGTTCAACAGGCGTTAATGGAGTATTTAGAAAGGATACATTCTTAATTTAAATCATTTTTTGTATTCATCTATATAACTTAAAAGTTCTTTAAGTTTACTGTTTTTTCAAATTTTCAGACATTACTTACATATCTTATCGTATAAATATCTTCTTACCTATATATTATTATAATTCATCTTCTATTGTTATCAAACTGTTACTGTCTAATCCCATGGTTTTTAATCAACTATTTTTTTTTTTATGTAGATTTCCAAATTTGTTAGTTTATTATATATTTTTAATTTTATGTTTCTCTGAATGATGGTTGTTATCTCTTTTTGTTTTATAGCCTTGTGATGAAGATCTGGAAATCATGTCGAAACGTGCGCGACGCAAATATTTTTTTGTTGATTTGTGATTTTTTGCTTACCGCACCCCCCGACCATCTTTTCCACCAACAGGTTTTCCTCTGTTCAGAAATTTGGACAACCACCTTATAGGTAAAATTTTTGAAAAGCAGGTCTAAACACATTTTTTTACTATATTTCTTCACAAAATCCTGATTTTTTTAGTTCCGGGAATGAAAAGCTGATAACAAGTTGGGAAAAACTTAAAGAAAATGAGAGTAAATGTTTTGAATAAAAATGTTTTAATTTCATAAAGTTTTTTTACTAGATAATATTTCTTGTGAAAACTATCTACTAACTATAAACGCACCCCTGACCATCCTCATATAGAATCCACGTATAACAATAAAAACCTCAAATCTTTATATAATATACCTGATGATCTCCATTCCATCTTGCAGGATAACAAACATACTATAGATAGACTTTTTAAGTTTCTACATCATTTCAAGCTCTACCATAAAATTTAATCAAATCCGGCCGAAACATGAATCTGCTACAGAGATGTATTAACCCATCTTCGGATAGGCCATACGCGACTCACCCACTGTCATCTCATGTGATGGAGGGAGGATGTACCGATGTGTAGATGCTGCTGAAGCGATCTCGCTGTTGGGCACATTCTTACTGGGTTGCTCTGGAGTCTCACCGATTATCTTCATGTGTACAGGAGAAGACTCCACAACAATAATAAATTTGTGAAGTGTAAATTGTAATTGTTAACATGTAGTGGTAATTGTGATTGTAAATTTCTCACTTTGTAATTTCAACTGTCTTTGTATGTCATGTATGTATGTAAATTTCTCACTGTGTAATTTCAACTATATCTGTATTTCTACTGTATGAACATGCCAATTGTTATACAATATATACCTCAATTAATTTTCCATTAACAACAGAAAAGGAAGTTTATTACTACTATTTATAACGTTCCAGCAAGTAAAATTATCGATGAAAGAATATCGATCAAAATTACGATTATCGATGCAAGAATATCGATTAAGAACACATATGTTCGAGGTCCACTATGCTGATCACACAAGCGTGTAGGTATCGATGTTTGTTTCCTTATTTATTTATCAAGCATTTGTAGGTATTTTGAACAAAAAGGGAAGTTTATTACTACTATTCAGAACGTTCCAGCTTTCAATATCGATTTAAGAATATTGATTACGATTACGATCATCGATGCAAGAATATCAATTACGAAGACATAAGTTCGAGGTCCGCCATGTCTGATCTCACAACCGTGTTGATATCGATGTTTGTTTTTTTATTTATTTATCAAACATTTGTAAATATATTCATTTTACGGCATGTGAAAAACCTATAGCTTAAGATGTTCATATTAAGCTGCATCGACGTTCATTGTTACATGTTCAACATATCTAAACTACCGACCTTTAAAAGAAAGTAAAAATAATACTGAAAGTATAAGGAATATTCAATTAGTTACGAGACAAGAATATTGAAACAAACTATGAAGCCCGCATCCAATACATGCATCTAATATGAATTGGCTCTCGTCGCCTTGGATTGCCATACTAAATGAGGTTCTAACAATGCACTTCTATAAAAGGGCAGGAATTTTTTGTATGCTTATCAACATCAAACTGATCGATATTCTTGCAACGGATAATTTAATTTAAAATGGTTAATAAATCGATTGTTCTCCATTTTATTTTAGTAATGATTGTTCGGGATCTAGCGTTCAAAAAAATTGGTTCATACCAAGGGTCTATAACTGTGGGTGTGAGTTAGGCCACACCCCTTGAACAACTTTACGTTAGAGTTAATAGGGGATTCGCACATTGTTATTATCTGTAAAATCTTTCATTTAATCACAAATCTGAAAAGAATAGAAGTCATAGTATATTTTATTCACAATAAATTTGTTATATCTATAATGAAAATCCATTGAGCCGTTCTCGAGAAATTCGTACTTCTTTCACTGTTAAGTTCTGACTCATTTCAATGTGAATATTAAGGATGCCAACCTTTAAAAAGATTTACTATCGAAAAAGTAAGGAATTAATATAAAATTTAATTAACTTGGTCAATTTTTCAATTAATGTTTTCTAGGAACAGTTAATAAAAAAAATAATTGTTTCCGAAATAATGATGAAAGTTTTATATTAAAAAAAGTAAAAACATTAAACATTATTTTTAAGAATATTTAATGTTTACAACAAAAACATTTATTGGTAATTAGTAGTAATTCAAAATAATAATATCAACAACAAAATGTAACTACGCATTGATTAACTCTCAACTTTTTTAATTTCCCTGCCTAGCCTATCAAATATGGTGTACCGGATGTCCCCCCCTAGTAAAGGAATTGACCTCGCCCTGGAAGAGTACCCCCTCCATTAAGGATAATCCTGCAAGGCATCTGAAAAGGTGATGGCCTCGAGACCCTCTACTTCTTATTAGAGTTCTATCAATGGGCAGATTGCCAAAATGTTATTGTAATATAACACTCATCAAATTTACTTATTTATATTTTTCAATACAGTTGTAAATGTTAATTAATAATAAAATAATCTTCCATCAAGTCGTAGAATTATTTAATATAAAGCAGGAGTGGGCCCATTGACCCAGTCGATGATTTGACGGTCATGCCAAATGAAATCTCCTTTCGGTGATGTTGTTCCAGCCGGTAACAGAGCAGCGAATGTCACAGCATCAGAACCTAAAATGAAATAAAATATTAATTAAAACATATTAAATATAGAAACTTTAATTTAATATTAAATTATTAAAACGAATACTGCCGTCAGATTATTTTTTTTCATTACTGTATTCATTTCAACAACTAGGTTACAAACAGATAGGTCTAAATCTCATTAAAATAATCAATAATTAATACTAAATTAAAAAAAAATCTTCCTTTTATAAAGTACCTTTTTTTTTTTTTTTTAAACTATTTCATAGTTTACTGAAATAAACAATAGGTATTTGTAAAGTATAGAAAGACATGATAAATGTTGTCAAAATATGAAGATGGTCAGGTTTGCGGTCGAAAAGAAAGTAATAGTAAAATAAGTAGTTTTCACTTATTTATTGTCTGACGTTTCTTTGTATGGCTTTATTAGGGATAAAAAGATACAAAAACAACTAAGAACATTACAAAAATAACATACAAACAGGTAAATTAAGGTAGGATAAATATTATGTAAAAAAGAAGAGAAAAGAAGATTATATATAAATAAAAGGAACGAAGAAATAAAATAGTATTCATATAAAATGAACTTGAATTAACATTTATAAACGTAACTAAAAAAATACGTAAACTATGCGATTAACAAAGTACAGGAGACGCATATACAACGAAAAACAGAAAAGTAGATGTGGGAATCAAAAATTAAACATACTAACTATATATAATCAAATATTTTGTATTTTAAACTTATAATATATGTAGTATGCCTTTCACGGCATGGAACATGTATAAAAAGAAATAAACTATCTCTTAATGGTAACCCCATAAAGAGATAGTTTAT
>NW_027113310.1:198146-199591 GCF_000696795.3 Halyomorpha halys | reverse complement strand
TTGATTATATATAGTTTGTTACATTGACTATAAACATTTAAAAAAAAAAGTAAAGCAAAAACGAATAAAACAAAACACATAATTAATTAATAATAAAAAGAAGGATAATAACAAAATAAAGTAAAGATAAAAAGGAAGTATACCAAACTCAAACAAGAGGTTTTAGATTGCCCTTCTATTATTTGTCAGCTGGTCAAAGTCAATTTGTTTTATGAATTT
Source organism: Halyomorpha halys (assembly GCF_000696795.3). NCBI lineage: Eukaryota > Metazoa > Arthropoda > Insecta > Hemiptera > Pentatomidae > Halyomorpha > Halyomorpha halys. The sequence continues at coordinate 199,372 of NW_027113310.1, read as the reverse complement.
CAGCAACTCTGTCTTAAATTTAGTAATAAGTATGTGTTTTGGTTCAGGCTAATTTCCTTGTTTCAGTATTACATCTTGTATTAGCTGAGCTCTTTGTCGGACATATAGTTTACAATCATAAAGTATATGTTTGAAATTGTGCACTTGTCCATCTTCGTCACACTTGTCAGTCGTCATAATATTAAATCGTTTTAAGTAATATTTTGTGTTACCATGTTCTGTAAGGAATTGTGTCAATGTGTATATATATAAATTTTTTTGTGTTTCCAATTGACGATAGCCATAATGTTTTGATTGTAGTAATAACAGCCATGGAAACATGAAAACATAATTATAATAATTTTTTACCTAACCAATAAATAGGAATAAAGTAGAGGACCGTTTTGCCATAAGATGATTTGGCTATGCTTCTGGTATTTGACAGAGAATATATGATTGTCGATTTTATTGTAAAATTAGCTGTAACATTCCGAGCATTTACCCTTTCTTAAATATATAATTTCAGTTTCAAAGGACTTTTAGTTTTTTGAGCTAGGCTGTCCACACACTCTCATATATACAAACCCAGATAATTTTGTGAGTCATCTCCATCTAAAACTCGAATTCGAAATATTGCACGATCACTGCTACTATATATTCCACATGTGAAAGTAAGTGTAAGTGAAAGTTAAGTTGATATTATTTATTTTATTTTACTGTATACTCTATGACATATTTTTCATTAGTTGTAGTTCAAATCTTTTTATAAGATTAGCTAAAGTTGCCATGGATACGATCCTTATTCATGAATGAACCATTGATAAATAAATATAGTATCCATGGCAATATTAGCTATTAGTTCCGACAATAGCTAATTTTTGCCCATCTCTGGTATTTGAAAAAAAATTAGTGAGAATTTTTTGTACGGTTCGAGAGTAAGACAACTGGAGAAGGAAGAATGTGGAGCTTTCAGGATATTATGATGAGGTTGCGTAGTGAAGTTTCGCAAGCTTCGGAGACTTGAATGGTCTTAAGTGAAGCAGGCTGGATTTGATTTAGTTCACGATAAACAAATGCCCTATTTCGCATATCCAGGAAAAAAATAATTATTTTTTATTTATAATCTTAATTTTTTCTTGAGACTGGTAACTTTTTAATAATAATTCAAATTTTATCCATTATAGTCTGAAAACCTTTTGTTGTGATAAAAGTTTAAGAAATAGTGTCTGCTGATGAATGATTTTGAC
>NW_027113310.1:188000-192986 GCF_000696795.3 Halyomorpha halys | reverse complement strand
CGTTATCTCTGTTAAACTGTTGTATTTTTTGCAATAAGAAATCTTATATTCGTTATTTCCACATGGAAAAACATTTGAATGACAGCAGATTATCCAATAAACTCGACCGACCAGAAGTGACACTTTGCAGAATTGATTTTTCACATTTTTTCGATTTTCTCCAAAACCACTAAACGATTTTGATTAAACTTTATATGTCAACGTATATTTTTTTAATAATTTATTTATTGTTATTTACAACTGTATACGCATATATACAACAAGTAAATTTGCTGTAGGTGACATAGTGACATGATACGAACATGTGGAGAATCTACCCACTGATAGAACTCCAATAACATTTCTAGAGGAGAAGATCTCGAGGCCATCTTCTTTTCAGACGCCTAGAAGGATTATTAGGTAATGAATGAGAAGCCAGGTTAGAAACAAGTGGATTTGGGTGGTTGAGAAGTTTATTATGGAAGGAAAGGTATCTGGTTCTGGCCAAATCGGCAACATATGGAACATTGAGGTCCTGATGGATGACTTGATTTGTGACAAAGTAAGAAGTATTAAGGATTTTACGAAGGATTTTGGACTGTAAGGATTGGATTCTGAAGGAATTTGAAGGTTTAGTGGAGCCCCAAAGCTCAACTCCGTATGTCCAGATAGGCCTTATAATAGCCATGTAGATCAGTCGTTTGTAATGGATTGGCAATTTAGACCGTTTGTCTAGTAAATATTGCAATAGTCAACATATAATTGAATAGAATTTAGTCTCACGTAGGTCTTATCCAGAAAATCTCCCTTGAAAGTACCTTTAATTTGTTTTTTGTTTTTTAAATTAAGAGTTTTCAGCGTAAGCAATATGAAACCCTAGATAAATACAAAATATTAAATGATTTTATGAATAAACAAAGGAGAATAAAGGAAAATTAGAAGCATCCGATTCGCAAGGAAAGAGCCGAAACAACTCGAACTTTCCTAATCGTATTGTAGCTTCGTTAAACTACTGTATTTTTTACAAGAAAGACACTTATTTTCGGTATTCCTACCACGAGCAACACTAAAATTCGAATTTTTAGTGCAACAGTAAAATATAAAATTTTTGTTTATCATTTTCACCTTCTTTGGTCTTAGGATTTTTTTTTTCTTGAAAATAATAACTTCAACACGAGCTCCCTTACGTACACAAAACTTGGGGTCGTAGGTTGCTAAGTAAGTGTAAGTTTTGTGATACGGAGCACCGTACCAGATATTTTAGTTTTAATTTTATGAATAGTTAATTTCCTTATCTTACGTTTATATCTTAAATAAACGTATGAAAATAACAATAAAAATCGAAACATAAAAGAAATGAAAATAGCATAATAGACAATCCTTAGTTTTATTTTTTGTTTATTATACCCAGATAATTAATATTTATTGCACAGCCAGCAAGGAGGCACGAATGAGCAGTTGCCTACATTAGCACATTCAAGCTCACAATCTGAGATGGGCAAAAATTAGCTATAATTGAAACCAATAGCTTAAATTGCTACGGAAACGACGCTCATTCATGAATGAGCCATTGATAAATAAATATCGTATCCATGGCGATTTTAGCTATTAGTTTCAACTATTTGCCTAAATCTACTCACAATCAACATCTTTAATGCCTTCTCTCTCTTTTACTTTAAGATCCAATTTGCGGGATCAGACCTAAATTTGGAAATACTTGATTGCGTTTTCTTCCTTATAAGGCAATTCACTAATTGTTATCGTTCGATTGATAAAAACTCAAGAGAACATCAAAAAATCTACTTCAGAGATAACAAATAACAAGTTGAAATAGAAAAGAGATAAACTAATAAAAATAAAAATACAATAAAAGTCACCAGTCAACCAAGTAAACAGTAATAAGAAAAGTAACAGTCCTGTATTTCTCATATTCGCCACCGATAACGCTCGTGGTCGACTACACAAATGCGCAAAGACTAATAATGTTGCCAATTTTGTATTTTTTCGTCTAAAAAAAACAATTATTTCTCCTAATATTTTTTATTACTTTAATGAAAACGATATATAGTATGGGCGTTGATGACCTCAGGGTTTTACGCCCTTAAGCCCCAGACAACAACAACAACGATATATAGTTACTAGTCAAAATCTATGACTCAACTAACAATAGACAGGGGCAGAGAGAGAAAAAAAATTAGGTATCGTTGAAACTAAAAGTTAAAATTGCCATGGATACGTCCATTATTTATGAATGAACCATTGATCAATGAATATCGTATCTGAGACAATTTTAGCTAGTAGTTTCAACAAGAGATGGGAAAAAAATAACTACAGTTTAAAATTTTCAAAGGATACCACCCTTATTTATGAATGAACCATTGATCAATAAATATTGTATTCGTGACAATTTCAGCTATTAGTTTCAACTTCTAACACAAGATTGAAAATACAGGGAACTGTACGTCGATTTCGACTATTACAGCACTTATTAGACAAACGGTTTAAACTTCCAATCCATTACAAAAGATTGATCTACTTGAAAATCATAAGGGATATTAGTTGAACTTTGGAGTTCTACTAAACGTTCGAATTCCTCTCGTATCCAATCCTTACAATCCAAAATCCTCAATGCTCCTTACTTCATTAAGTCACTCCTTGCACTGGAGGGTAATACAAGAACACTGGATCTTGTAGTTAATAGGAACAAGACGAAGTAGTTGAGGGCTGAAAAATGTGGACAAGGAACTGGAACATTTGATGCAGGTTCATTCATGTTCGAGAGGGTGAGCTGTTTCATATACCTGGAAACTGAAGTGAACAGCCAAAACAATATCTCTCAGGAGATTTACAGAAGGATAGCTGTTGTTAGCCGATGCTGCTTTGGCTTGGCAAGACATTTCACAAGCGGGTTGCTCTCTCTCTAATAGAACCAAGCTAAATCTCTATAAATCACTTTTACGTCCCATAGTCACATACTGATCTGAGGTTTGGGCCTAAAGTTGATGAAACAAGACTCTTGGTCTTCGAGAGGTACATTCTAAGAAAGAAGAACGCGGAGCTATCGGCTTTGCACAGAGACAATGATGTCAAGTTTATAAGATTGGGTAGACTCTGATAGGCGGGTCATGTGGCGAGGATGCGCGATGATGACATCCCAAATAAGGTCCTATCCGAGCACCTACATGAAAAGAAAAGGGTAGAGAGGCTGAAAAAGAGATGGTTAGGATGCCCGAGTCCTTCAGGGAAACCGAAACTGAAGAGTTGCAGCATAAGACAGGACAGCCTGGGGGAAGCTACTAGAGGAGGCCTAGGCTTGGTAACGGGCTGTCGCGCCAATTATGATGATGATGAAGACATGACAATTATAAGGCCTATCTGGACATATGGAGTTGAACTTTGGGGCTACACTAAACCTTCGAATTCCTCTCGTATCCAATTCTTACAATTACTTTGTCACAAATAACATCATGCATTATTATGCAAATTACAATTACTTTGTCACAAATAAAATCTCTATAAATCACTTTTACGTACTGTAGTCACATATGGATCCGAGGCTAGGGCCTAAAGCTGATGAAACAAGACTCTTGGTCTTCCAGAAGTCCATTCTAAGAAAAATATTTGGACCTGTTAGAAAGTGCAATGTATTGAGAAGAAAGAAGAACGCTGAGCTAGCATTGTACAGAAACAATAGCTTTGTACAGAGACAATGATGTCAATTTTAAAGTTTATAAGATTGGGTAGACTCTGATGGGCAGATCATGTGGCGAGGATGAGCGGCGATGACATCCCAAATAAGGCCCTATCCGAGCACCTATATGAAAAGAGAAGAGTAGGGAGGCTGAACATGAGATGGTCGGATGCTGTATCAACGGATGCCCGAGTCCTTCTAGAAACCCGAAACTGGAGAGTTGCAGCAGAAGACAGGACAGCCTGCAGGAAGCTACTAGAGGAGGCCTAGGCTCGGTAACGGGCTGTCGCGTCAATTATGATGATGATGAAGACATGACAATTATAAGACCTATCTGGACATATGGAGTTGAACTTTGGGGCTACACTAAACCTTCGAATTCCTATCATATCCAATTCTTACAATTACTTTGTCACAAATAACATGATGCATTATTATAATTACTTTGCCACAAATAAAATCATGCATGAAGACCTTAATGTCCCATATGTAACCGATCTAGCTGGAACCAGATATCAATCCTTCCATTATAAGCTCTCTAACCATCTAAAACCCACTAGTTTCTAACCTTGTTTCTTTTTCTAACCTGGCTTCTTCTTCTATTCCTGACAGTCCTCTGAGGCACCAGAAAAGAAGATGAGCCTTGAGACCTTCTAATGAAGAAATATCATTAGATTACTACTAATGGGTGGTTTCTGTACATGCCTGTATCACTCCATTTTATCTTACATCAAATTTACTTAATATATTTTTATGTAAATATTGTTGTAAATAAATAAATAAAAATTTTAAATTTGTATTTTTATGTAATTACAGTAGGAAATAGCAATAAATAAATTTTTTAAATAAGTTTCAACTATAGCTAATTTTTGCTCAACTCAGGTTAGGGGGAATAAAAAATGGTGAATGTTTCAAAATGTTAAATAATATTTTTAAAAAATAGATTTGCTGTTTAGGTTATTTTGTATCAGAGAAGCAATTTTTTAAAAAAGCAACGTTTAATAAAGAAAATAACTACTTAATAAATTTATTTTAGGAAACTACACCGGAGTTATTATTCAACCTAAAGATGTCTAATAACACTCAAATTAAAGATAGTTTAATGTACTATAAAGTAGTTTATGATGTTTATCTTTTTAGGAGGAGCAATGTCATAATTTTGCTAAAATAAATTCACAAACTGTTTATTTCTCAATATTGGAAAAAAATCTTATGTTTATTAAATTCGAACTAAATTAAAATCTCACGAACTATTAGACGTATAGTTGTTTATTAGCAGTTAAATTAAAACTGTACTATAAAATAGTTTTTAATTA
>NW_027113310.1:185584-187812 GCF_000696795.3 Halyomorpha halys | reverse complement strand
GGGTGCACCTTGAATACTTCAATATTTACTTTTTAATAGCATTGACTGTATCCATTGTATAGCACAGGTAAAAAATGAGCCAATTTCTGAAAGAAAATATTACACTTTTTTTTTTTACTAAGAACTCAAAAATGTGTGCAAAACACAGTAATTACATGGTTCTTTGAGGATTATTGTATCTGAATAAACATGCCAAGAGACTGGATGGCCATAAATATTTTTTATATTCATTAGATCAGGTTATGATGAAAACTTTGTTGTTTATTTTTAAAAAAATAAATGAAAAAAAAGTTAAAAGAGTCAATATCAAAAAATAGCTGTAAGTTGTACACCTTATTGCATAATAGTACAAGAGCCCAGGGGAAGAAAAAAGGTAGTTATTTCACCCTAATTTTTGTTGTGGTTCAGGGGGGGTTTTATAACAAAAGACAAAGAGTAGTGTTTGTCTAATGGATGCCAACAGCAAACAGACTTCAAACAAAGAAAACATGGTTGTCTCAATGTTGAAAGCAATGTTTCCATCAACAGTGATGCTTTATTCTTGATTATATTTATAAATTGTTTAGGTTAAAAACAAACAATTTTTACCATAAATCAAATGATAAAACTTATTTTCTACAACATTTTTTTATTACTTTAATGAAAACTATGTATAGTTACTGGTCAAAATTAGGTCTGCCGACCATTTTTAACCTTTGAAACAAGGTTTATTCCACCTAACTGTAGTTGGTAGATTTATCAATTTTTACTGGTAACTATACTAAGTTCCATTAAAGTAATAAAAAATAGGGATGAAATAACTGTTTGTTTTCTTTTTTTTCCAACAGGCACTTGGACTATTGGTGCATCTAAATTTCACTTCAACACTAATGTGCTAAAAAATTTTTTTTTAAATAATTGTTTTATTCAGATAGTTTTCAATTATTTTTGTATTTCTTAACCGCAACTTCTAATTCCCATATGATCAATCATCTATTCACAATATGTACGGTAATTTCTGCAATGAACTGAAAATATAGCTGTTATGCTTTGATAATGACATATGAAAATAAATACTTTTTTTTTTCTTGTATTCAACTGGGTTACTTTGTGATGACCCTACTAGTTTGAGGCAGTTTGTAAGGGAGCTCCAGTAGAGAAAGTAACCCCAGTGTATGATACTATCTTGGAAATATGTTCTATTCAAAATAAAAAATATTCAAAAAACTATAACCTTGTTCAACAGTGAGTGGTCCAAGATGATTTGTCATGTCGGTAGCAACATAGCCTGGGTGGATATGGTTAACAACAATATCTTCTCGAGCGTCCTCCAAGAACTCCCGTTGCTGAATCCTTGTTAATGCACTTACTCCAACTTTAGACACTGAATAAGGGCAGTAAAAAGTATTTGGCCAGCCAGCTTCGACATGTGTTCCAGCTTTTGCTGCTCTATACAATAAAAAAAAAATCTTAGAGCAATTATAATTTTTTAAATAATGATACAGCCCAGGGTGGTAAAGTTTTGGAGGTAGGAAATTATCAAGTTTCGTTCCAGAAAATTATAAAGTTCTGTGTCAGGTTTTCTTGTGTAAAATATTAATCAGTCCAATATCATATTAAATAAATTTTTATAAATATACCATACTATTATAAAATAAAAAAATATGGATATCATCCATAACAACCAAAATAATATAAATAAACTAAAGATGAATATAACCAACTTACGAAACAAACTCTTTCATTAGACTAGTCAGATCGTTTAATGTCAGATTAGGATCTCCTAATTTCTTCTTTAATTGGTCGCCAGGCACATGTTGCAAAAATCCTGCTGCACTAGATATGTTAACAACACGAGCATGTGGCCGCAGCAGCGGAAACAGATTTGAACAAACATTAATCAAATCAAAGAAATTTACTCTTAAGGTTACCGCAGCTTGTTGCCCAAATGGCTCCGTTGCTTCTTGCTAAAAGTAAAGTAAAATTAAGATTAATCTATGATTGAAAAAATAAATTATATTATATATAATCAAACATTAGAAATAAATTAAATAATGAGGTTTATAGTTAACCGTAGATATAATGTGAGAAGATGCTCAGGGGTTGCAGTCTGTAGAAATAAACACCAATATGTGTATTTTATTTGTGCTGACATTTCAGCCTAAATTTTATGCCTTCATCAGGGCTAAAAAACATAATGAGATTACAACCATGTATAAAAGCTAAAAAACAGAAACAGTATAATAAGA
>NW_027113310.1:183227-184794 GCF_000696795.3 Halyomorpha halys | reverse complement strand
TGTTTCTGTTTTTTGCTTTTATTTATGATTGTCATCTTGTTATGTTTTTTATCCTTAATGAAGGTCTGAAAGTTAGGCCTTAGATAAAATAAGTTACACTTATTTGTATTAATTTCTACTGACCACACTCTCCAAGCATCTTCTCTTCACATAAAAAAACATTAAAAATACCTTAAAACAAATTGCAGCATTGTTGACAAGTATATCAATTCCTCCATGATTCTTCTTTATAAAATTGGCAAAGTTGTTGATGCTTTGAATATCATCAATGTCCAATTGGTGGAACTTTGCTTTCAAGCCCATCTAAAAAAAAACTTATTAATGGTCCTAACCAGAGAAACAAATTCAATTGAGCACTTAAAATTCACCTTATTCAATTCTTCTATGGCTTTTTCACCTCTTCCAACATCTCTGGCTGTTAAATATACAATTCCATTAAATTGTTTACAAAGATTTTTTACAACTGCAAAACCAATCCCTTTATTGGCGCCGGTTACCTGAAATTCAAAGCTTTAGAAACTTAAATACTTTTACTGAAACAAAAAAGAAAAAAAAAACTTTACAATTGCAACTTTTGTTTGGGCCATATTTTTAGTAAAAATTTTCAGATATGTTGTAATGTGCCACACAGAAGACACAAGGTCACTCACTGACTGATGGTTGTGGTTATATCTTAAATAAATATACTTTCCAACTCTCTTCATACATCAGGGTCACTCACCAATTATGGTCTTATTTCAGTTAAAGAGATTTTTAATGCTTGCACACTCATTACACTTAACACTTGTGAGAGTGTTTTTACCGTTTAAGGAAGTTCATGTGTATATAAAAAAACTGTATTAAAAGCATCTGTTGGTTCATTTTGTGTACACAATACTCATGGAAGTGTTTTCACCATTTAAGGAAGTTCATCTGTATATAAAAGCCTTATATTGAGAGCTTCTGTTAGTCCTTTAGATCCTCATTAATCAAATTTGTTTATGCAACTCGTTCAAAATAATTTGTTTATTTCATTGGATATTGAGTTCTATATTGGATTTTAAAGACATAATGGATTCAATAATATTGAAAATGTTTCGAGTATTTTCAAGCAGGAAGATTTTATTATTAGGGTTTAAAAATATATTTTTTTGTTGAAAATTGTTTATGATCAAAAGGTTAAGACTGACCACTGCTAAATAAAAATTTTATATAAAAATTAATACATACAAAAGGAAGATTGACTGGGTTTTGAAAAAACAAAAAACCTCAAATAGTAAATAAAGTATTTAATGTGAGCTAAAGTTTTGCTCCACTTTGCAGGACTAAAAAAGATACAAAAACTAAAATAAATTATCAAAGTCAGAGAATAGATAACACAAAATAAAAGTAAACTAAGATGTGGCTAAATATAATTTAAAATATATGAAAATTTATATAAAAATTAACAAAATAAAAAATAAAATAAAAGTTAGATGTACAGTAAAAAGTATTTAAAAAAACAAAAGAAAAACAAGAATTATAGAAAGTATTTGACAATAAATGAAGACGGAAATAATAACAAATTAAAACGAAATATAAGATAAGT
>NW_027113310.1:178525-178821 GCF_000696795.3 Halyomorpha halys | reverse complement strand
AAAATAGTCCATGTTCCAAGTGATCCAGAAAAAAAGTATATAGTTGTTTTACGATTTTAAAAATTAATTGATTTTAGATTTTCACATTGTTGTGGAGTTGAGTTGTCATAATTGTTATTCTTTGTTTCGTTTTATCTGGTGAGATATGACAGTTTCAAAAGTTCACTCTTTCGTCATGTTAGAACCAGTTCTTCTTTGCAGCAGTAGTGACTTGAGGCATGAAAGCTTCTTTCTTCATCCTTTTAATCTTACTTTGGTAGCTATCTCCCAAATTTCTTTTTTCATTTTCTATACAA
>NW_027113310.1:174994-175915 GCF_000696795.3 Halyomorpha halys | reverse complement strand
GAACACTACAGTAATCCAAACTGGTGTAAAAAAAAATTCCTTTTTTGAGAAAATTCAGCAGGGAATAACATTACTGTAATTTTAATTTCATTTTACTTACTGAAAACTTTTAAATGTTTGCCATCATAATGTGTGAACCATGTATTAATTTTCAGGGGGCATATGTCTCAGAATGAAATTATTTTTTCATTAATTCATCTTTTGACGGCAACCCAGGATTTATAAAGTTTTTCAGAGCCTGGTCATTAAAATTAAGTAAATGATGTTTTCATATTTTTTATAAACATCTTTAAAGTAAGGAAACTATGCAACTAAGAGCCTCATTTACTAATTTTTGTATTTAATATGATTTTTTTAATTTGATTCCTTGGTAATTAACAATTAGTTTAATATTTTTCAAAATGTTTTAATTGATTCTGGTTCATCAAGAAATTTTCAGTTGTTATGTATTGTTGTTATGTAATTTTTTTCTTTTTCTATTTTGTTAATTATAAAATATTTCAATTATTTTTAATTTATTAACAGTTTATTTTTATTTTTGTTTTGTATTTATCTATGTGTTGCATTTTTGTTTGTATATCTGGAACTTACACCAAGCATTTAATATTTTGCAGTTAGTTTACTTTAGTTTGTGAATTTTTTTTCATTTTTTTGCACACTAATTTAAATAATTTTTATTATTTTTTACTCATATTTTGTTTGTTATTTTACTAATTAGGCTAAGCCCCTTTGTATTCCTCTAGGCTATAACATAAGTAAATAAATAAACAACAAAATAGATATATTAACTGATTTTGAATCAGAGATGGGCAAAAATTAGTTAAAGCTAAAGTTGCCATGGAGACGACCCTTATTCATGAATGAACCATTGATAAATAAATATCGTATCCATGGTAATTTTAGCTATTAGTTTCATAGTTT
>NW_027113310.1:171251-173804 GCF_000696795.3 Halyomorpha halys | reverse complement strand
TCTGAATCTACCGTCACGAGGACATAACCTATCCACAGCAGGAGCTCTGTCAATCACCCATGGTGACATAAAGACTTTTTTTCTCTCTTTTGTTCGACCTTAATATAATTTTTTTTAATAGTTTTACATTGGGTTAAGTTCCTTTTTGTTTTTCTCGTTAACATGTTTTTATATTTTGTTTTACAGTTTATTAAGTTCAATTATTTAAAGTACAATAATAACCAAATTCAGCAGTTTATTTCTTTTATTTTCATTTCTATTCACAGTTGAGCAAGCAAAGGTTCTTTTTGAGCCCCTGTCCGCTGTAATAGGTGATGTTCAGATTATAGAAAGTATTAGGAAAATGGTGTAAAAAAATTCAAAAAAATAAACATACATAACTATTTTTATTTATTTAATTTTTTTTTACATATTTTATTGAAAATTTGAAAGCTTTAAAAATTAATATTAAAGTTGGTTATTTATTTTTTTTTTTTACTGAGACTTCTGCAGAGACTTCTTTATTGTTTCTTCTCTCAGAAGTTGTAAGAAACGGACATGCTTCTACGGTACATCATTCTTTATTACCCACTTCAAACTGATTGAAATGAGACACTACCGTTTTTACCTGACCGATATAAAGAACAGGCAGTTCGAAATTTTTGAAAGCGCGAGGCTGTTTTGATTTTTAAATCACAAGCATCTGAAGTTTATAATTTCCTGTTGCATTGGTAAAAGGCATGAAAGTTATTTTCTCTTTAGATATTTTTCGACCAGGGGCTTGAGCTTCGTCCTTATGAACAAACTTCTTTTCTGGTAGAAGTCTCCAATAAAGATCATTTTCATCAGTATTGTAAATCTGCTCAGGAACAAGATTTTGAGCTGTGATCGTTTCATGAAATTTCCGCTTAAATGTTTCTACGATCGCATATCACATGATAATTTTTCTCCGGTTATGATAAGGTAACAAATACCATGTCTTTTTATGAATTTGTCAAAGCCAGCCAACACTCGCTTTGATATTAGTTACATTAAGATATATATATTTTTTTTTTTATGCCTGTTTGAAATATCAAGTTTACACTGTATTATCTATTTGGGTTTAGTGAAAATATCTTCCATATTAAAGGTTACTTAACATTAATTAAATCACAAATCTTCAGATGCACCAACATTGTTGTCTTATTTTAACTTATTTATATTTCATAACATCTCTCCTTACTAAGTCCAATATTTATTATCAAATAAATGATAAAATCAATATTTAATTTATTTTATTATAAATTTAAAATTATAAAAATCATCTCAGTCTTGCACACTATTTACTTACTATATTATAACATATGGAATTTTAAACGAAAATCATCATTGGCTTACAATTGAAATACTCTAAGTCGAAAATTGAAGTTTTGAGATATTTGAGGATAATTTTTTTTTTAATGTTATGGAAATAAACTTTTTATAAGCAGACCTTTATGATATTAATAAATTCTTTGGAGTTTAATCTTTATAACATTTTAGGCTGGAAAAATTAAATAACTCAAAACTACAAAATATTGACAATGTGTTTCACTTGTATGCCGATGATGCACTGCTTTGCTGTCGATAAATTTTCGATCGAACAGTATTGGTATTCATTTACTCCGCAGATTGGAATGAAATTATATCATATTGACCAATTTGGTGATCCCTTGGTAGCCATGACTATAAAATCAATAAAAAATAATTTTCAGGAAAGCTCCATAACACATCATCACAATTGAAACTTTAAATTTTCACTTATTCCAATTTTATAACAACATTATCTATAACATTATATGGATTTTACAATACTTTGAAGAAATAAATTTTCTTCAAAGAGTGAGAAGATTTTTAGAAAAGAGCTATTACGTCCAAAAAAAAGTCCAAACTAATCATTTCATATAACTATAATATGAGGAGAAATTGGTCAGGGGTGCATTGGACAAAGATACACAAATCAAAATGTATTTATTTATTTTCTCCCAGCTTCCATATCTTTTCTACCTTGTTCCTTCCTTATTAACTTTTCTGTACATTCTATATTTATTTTATATATGTATATATAGTTGACCGTAAAAATTGATATATAAGAAGATAGTCAGGGTTGCGGTCAAAAGAGAAACAAACTATTTTTGTTTCTCTTTTGACCGCAACCCTGACTATCTTCTTATATATATTTATTTTAAATTATTATTTTTTACTCATCTATATTACTGTGTATCTTTTATCCATTGTAACATATATTCCGTTTTCTTTTTGACCATTGTATCATTTATTCCGGTTTTTTTTCTCATAAATTTCATTGTGTTGATTTAAATTTTTTTTCATTATTTTTAGATATTACTTACATTTCTTTATTATGTTAATTCCATTACTCACCATGTACATTGGACCTTTCATTATGTTTATTTCTTTATTTACTTGAATACTGTCAATTTTTTAAAAATCTTTTTATCACTTATTTTATATAATTCTTACTTCTACAATATTATATTTTATCTTTTATTAGAATCAATGAACTACTATTAACATAATTTATTGTTATGTATATTT
>NW_027113310.1:168727-169276 GCF_000696795.3 Halyomorpha halys | reverse complement strand
CTAATGAGAGTTTACCGGATTTATTATTTACTTACACTAAGGACACTCTGGGGTGTGAGATACCCCAAGACTAGTTCAAATTACAATAAATAGCAAAACAAGACTGAAACATGGCAGGAGATAATCAGAATCAATTATGTTATGAATGACAGTTATTTACATGGCGGGGTTTAGCAAATGAGCTACACATGTAGGAATTATTCAAAATTTAAAAATTGCTGGGGTATGTGACACCCCAGTGTGTCGTTCTAGTTCATTAGATAATTCAAATAATACATTAATGAGTATTACAATATATTAAATGGCTGTCACATATGTTAAACTAAAGCATAAACAAGAAATAGTACAAATATTGATATATGGTGTTTGCCTGATGACAGAAGTAATTCACGTGTTAGCTAGCAGATTGCGTCATGTTGGTCCATAGTGGTTAGCGGGGCTCTAAGTTGTTACAGTATAAACCAGGAGATAGTGGTGTTACTACAGTTAAATTATGCTTATAATGGATTAAAAAATAAACCAAAATTGAACGATTTTGGAATGAAGAAT
>NW_027113310.1:167726-168677 GCF_000696795.3 Halyomorpha halys | reverse complement strand
GCGAAGGTAACAGGCATAGTGATAAGGTTGTTACTCAAAACTTCAGTCATGAGGTCAACATCTTCTTTTGAATAAGAACCTGGAAAAAAATAAAAGAAAAAAAAAATGTATATTGTATAAAACAGTAATGTAAATGTTTAAAAACAATTATTAACTATAATGGGTACTGAGTATCATTTGTTGTATAGAAATCTGATTTCAAAAACCTTCATACAGGTTAGGTAGCTGGTTAGGAGATGAACTGACAAGATGAGTCTTACAGGTACTAGCTGCAAATCCTCACAAGAAGGAAACTTTAATCCGTAGGGAAGGAACCTTCTTGTTCACAAAGGGGATTGTAAGTCCTAAAGGAACTAGCTGTAGGTCCATATGAAAGGTAGACAAGGTTAAGGAAGGAGAAGAGATCCAGAGAAGGAAGAGTGAAATAAAAGTCCAATATAAATTTCCAAAAATAGCACTAAAATATACTAATCCACTTTTTATATTGTTACTCACTGCCTCCTAAAGAGGAAAATTCCCTAAAGGCGTAATTCTCACTGAAGTTTAACAATTTGTGCTAATACAACTCTTTGGGCTATTAAACACCATCGAGAGATGCTATGTGTAAGATCTTTATTAACCCTAGAATGACACACTTCTATAAGTCAACTTAATCTGACACTCTGGGGTCTGATACACCGCAACATATGAATTGGTATAAAATATAAGTGATATAACCTGCAATGCTTATAATGCATTTTAAAATAACTAAATGGTCTAGGTAACAAAAATAAATCATTTCAAAATCGGTTATGTACATATTTATTTCCAAAAATCACATATTGTAAAATTTTAAGAGCCAACTACCTAAAAAATGAATAAAAATTAATTGTTGTTCCTAAATAAAAAAAAAAAAATTTGTATGGCTCTTAAATACAGATAAATACGAAGTAAATGAATCATAAAACGAGG
>NW_027113310.1:158578-165786 GCF_000696795.3 Halyomorpha halys | reverse complement strand
TTAAATTATGCTTATAATGGATTAAAAAATAAACCAAAATTGAACGATTTTGGAATGAAGAATGTAAAGAATGATATAAACACCAATAAGCAATAGGTTATTACTTGTCCGATTAGAACAATATTTTTTTAGAGAATTTGACCGCCTTTCACATGTCAATAAAGAAATACTATTTTTTAAAAGTGGAGCCTCCTCTAAAATATATTTTGATTTAATGTTTTTTTTAAAGGAACTTTACTAAATATATACATAGTTTACCATAAAATTTATTTTTAAACAGTTAAATTTAAATTTATGAATTTGCGCAAATGAAATTTTCTTTGTTTTCCTGCTTTTTCTCAAAGATTCATGTTATAAATAAAGTTAAAGGGCTTTAAGTAGAAAACTGTAAGCAAGTTTCATAAAAATCGTAACAGCTGTTTGGGTGCTAAAGTCAAGAGAAAAACAAGTGTTTTATCTAGTGTGTAGCAGCTATTGCACATAGGGTCCCTGATTTGGCAGATTAGGTATCGCGGGGAGGGAGGGGGGGGAGGGGAGAGATGGGGAGGAGGAAATCCAACAAAATCAGTCCCCCTATTCAAGAAATAATTGTAACACAGACATATCAACGGCTAAAATTTTATTTTTTAGACTCAGTGGAATAAAGAAAAAAAGTGAGCCTCTCGAAATGGATTGACCCTTGAGTATTACAAATAACTGTCTTTTTATTATATGATTTTACTGATAAACATTATTTATTTTTATAACTTATATTCTTACTATAACAATCTTATGATCTATAAAAGTATTCAAGTAATATACCTTCCAAAGATCCAGGCTCTAATCTTGTCGTCCAACCGACAGAAATAGTAGCATAAGGAAACTTTGTAAAACATGAGGAAAGAAAATAATCAGGGTCAACTACTTGGGTGGTAGCATTCACGGGACCAGGTACGATATCTGCATTCAGCCACACTGGAAAGTCCCTCTGAAACCTCAGTTAATGTAAATAATATGAACTATTAAAAGGTGACAAATATTATACTAAATAAAAAAAAATTAATAGATATATTCTTTCATTTTACTTTTATGAGATCAAGCTATTTTTCACATAAACAGTTTTAAATAAATTTTTCAAAAACCTGATGGACTAGCTATTACAATAATTATAGTATAAGTAGAAAATAAGAAAATAACTAACAATATAGATACAAAATAGAATTGAAAGACATGTATAATATATGTATTATAAGAAGATAAAGGTTATATGAGAAAAGTAATAATACAATTAAGAAAGAGGAAAGAACAAATAATAAAAATACGTATAAAAATCTAATTAGTAAATAAATATATGTACAAAATTACTTAAAATAAAGTAATGAAAAATGTGGGAAACAAAACATATATGTAGATAATTAAATATGAGTAAAATAACATGTTCAATGAAATAAAATATAAAATTATATAATCAAAAAGGAATAAAGAAATATGAATATTTTGATTTAATAAAAATTATTTCAAATTAAAGTTAAGAGGAAAAAAATGAGAAATGAAATATATATGACTAATGAAATATGTAAATAAAATACTAGAATGTAAGAAATTAAATATAAAGTTACATAAGACTAAAGGAGTAATTAGTAAATGTGACAATAATAACATGTGGTGAACATTATTTGATAATGTGGGTAAAGAAGAAGAAAAGAGCAGAGAAGGAGAAGCGGTAATTGATTTTCCACACAGCCTTTATCTTGTTATAATAGTTGGTCAATACATGTCTTTCAATTCTATTTTGCATCCATGATAATGTTAGTAATAATAATAATAATAATGTTAGTTGTTTTCTTATTTTTTAATCATTATGAAATTATCCTAATCCATTATGGCTTTTATCTTATTTTTTCTTCCTAGCCCTGATGAAGGTTTGAAATTCTGGCCGAAATGTCAGCACTAATAAACAAGTTTTAACTTATTTGTGTTCACTGACCACACTTCTAACCATCATCTCCTCATTTATAATAATCATTTTCAAATAAATATATTTATATTTCTCCAATCTAATTTATTATTACACAATAAAGAAAATTAGATAAATTTTACTATAAATATTAATAGTTATCAAGAAATAACTTACATATTTCTCGTAATATAATTTTTCTAGCAGCCATTCTGATCCTGCGAATGCACCTCTACTTTTAAAATCGAGTTTGATTCCCTTACGGACACCACTTTCCATAAAGGTGTATAAGAACTGTTCTAAAGTTAGATTAGAGATAACAGCCGGAGGATGAGCCATTACAGGAATACGTGTTGTTTGATTCTCTCGATCCTCTTCACTCTTCCAACCCAGTACGATATCTGCCTCTATCATTAACGCTTTACCTACAAAAAACAAAAAAAAAATATGGTTAATATCTCCATTAAAATTAAACCATAATTTATAAATGAGGAGATTATGGTTGGGCGTGTGTTCAGTGAAGAACAAAAATAAGTAAAAACGGATTTGTTAGTACCAACGTTTCGGTCAGAATTTCAAGCCTTCATCAAGATTAAGAACAAAACACAAGATAACAACGATAATGAATAAAAGGAATTACAGAATGATTAGAAAATAACTAACATTTAGATACATAAATAGTGTTTCAAGACATTTTTAGTCAAAGTATCTTCTTATAAAAGCAGAATGAGAAAATTAATATTAAAATTAAGTAAGAGGAATGAACAAATAATAAAATACATATGAAAATCTAGCTAGTAAATATATGAACAAATTAAAATTATTTTAAAATAAAGTGATGAAAAAAGTGGGAAATAAAACGTATATGTAGGTTTTTTGTTCTTAGCCCTGATGAAAGCTTAAAATTCTGGCCGAAACTTTGTCACTAATAAATAAGTGTTTACTCATTTGTGTTCTTCACAGGCCGTACCTAAACCATCTTCTCCCCATTTATAAAGTATGATTAAATTTTAATCGAGATATTAACCATAAATAATCAAAAATTATAGTCAAGAATTATTCCTAAAGTATTCAAATTGGAAAATTTAACAAGGTTGATATAGCTCTTTTTGCAGATGATACCGCTCTTCATACCTTATTAAAATAATTGGTTATTGGCTAAAAGATGCTTTAAAAAAAAAAATCTAAATACTTTATAAACTGGGGATTAGTTTGAAATATTGGTAAAACAGAAGCCATCATTTTCATGAAATGAAACTCTGTCCCTTTTGACAAAAAAGCTAAATACTTAGGAGTCACTTTAGGCACCAAACTATTATTTAACCACCACATCAATTTTAAATTAGAAAATACAATGAAAATTAAATTTACATACTTTAATGAGAAATCAAAATCATCCAGTAGAAATAAATTGATACTATATAAAGCAGTCCTAAGACCCAACTTAACTTATTCGTGTGGAACCCAACTTAACACCCATGTGGAATGGAGCTTTACTAGTTCAACCAATATAAAAAAATATATGTACTCCAAAACAAATGCCTCAATAACAATCCCTATTACACTATAATATCTAAAATACACTCTGAAATAAATATAGACACCAAACAGGGTTACATATATAAACTGACACATAATTTCTTCAGGTCTTGCCCCAAATCATTAAACGCTCAAATCTCAAAAATAGTAAATTACACTAAAACTACAACCCGTAGATACAAACATACTAATGTAAACATAAATCATTTATATTTTTCAAATTCTATTCAATGTTACACAATTTATTTTAATTCAATAATGTTTTGCCCCCCCCCCTCTTTGGTCTGTTTTACCAAAATGTAAAATAGAATAATTATGTAAAATTTAATTAATACCAAGAAAATTTGATTGTATAAGGGGGTAAACAAAAACAATGGTATATGGTAATATAATAATATTACCAAAATAATGGTATGGTAAATATTCTACATTATATATTTATGCAATTAAAAAAAATGTATAAAAAAAAAAAAATTGTATCTGGGCTGAGAATACCCCAAAAACATCTCCACATTCTGATGAAGAGAGCATTTCACAAATCAGTTACGATTTGAATCAATTTTGTAAAGCTCACTGTTCCAAAACACTAAAATATAGATGGAAATGATTATTATAAATACCATTAAGAGCTTCTGCTAGCATTTCCATAGAATTCACAGCATGTTCCCAAGTTACCTTCGTGAGATCACCTTTAATTTCAGGAAAATAGTCGGCTAAGGTCTCGTGACGGCCCATTACAGCTGTAAACATTAAATAAACAAATATTAGAAAATTTTGGGCAGGATAAATTATGATCATATCTTCACTAATAGAATTTGTAATTAATTGGGCCCATATATGGAATATAAATCAACCCAAATTTGTTTTTTGTATTGATATTTCTTGTCCATTTAGCAACATAAACCCAAAGGCTCTGTTATATATTTAATAGAGATATAGAGGAATGCTTTGGCTTGGGTTCATGTTGAGGAATGAGAATTATTTAAAATTTTATTAATAGAGATTATAAAACACAATTTCACAAAAATGTTGATTGATTTCCTACAGTATACCCATCTTGGCTTTTATAGAAGTACAACCAAAAAAAAAATAGTTTAAATATAAATAATTTGTCATAATCGTACAAATTAAATTTCAAGGGGTTAAAGCTTTATTAGACCGAAATTGATTGTAAAAGGAAACTGCAGGGGGAAAAAAATTGTTTATTATATCTTATTATTGTATCTCATTTTTTCTGATTATACCATGTATGTGTAATTTATATATATCCGATTACGGGTTGATAAGTATGCTGTGTGAGATAGCAACCTGATGTATTTAGGCAGCATAGATAAATAAAGTATTTCTCTCTTTTCAAGACTTTATTTTATACCCTTTAACAACTTCTATATTCTTTATATCATCTGAACAGATTTAAATGTTTTTGAGATTAGACCAAAATTTCTTAGTTATTGTTCTTAGTTTTTTTCCTTACCATAATAATGTTATGCGGACATCTATATCTCATTTTAAACTGATAATAATTTATATGTATTCCAAAATGAATATAAGTCCTATCTTAAAAACAAAAAAAGCTAATATTTTTTGGAAACAGCACTAATGAAAAATAAAAAAAAAATAAGCCATATGTCTGCAAATTAATAATTATGGTAAGGGAAAATAAAATAAGAACAATAACTAAGGAATTTTGGCTTAATATCAAAAAACATTTTAGATGTCTAAATGATCAAAAATTAATGAAGTGAATGAAACTATATTTAAATTGAATTTTTGGCATTTAAATGAATAATTTTTTTTTTTTTAAATGCAATGTAAACTTTGTTTATAGTAACTGTCTGTTAATTGTAAATATTTTGATTTGTAGAACTTGATAATGGGTACAAAAGCCCGAAACGTTGTTCGAATGATAAAAAGGGTGTTAATGGGTGCCTGAAAAAAAATATAATAAAGTTTTAATATTTTGTTTTATATTGTAAAGGGTGTATTGCAAAGATAGTACAGTAGATTGAGGTTACTTTCTCTACAGTCTATCCTAAAGTTATCCTACTTGTCACAAAGTAACTCCTCTTTATGATGCAATCTATAGAATATGTCCAATACAGAATATTTTTTTTATTTTTAGTTGTGCCATTATTAAAACAAACAGCTATTTTTGGTTCAATTATCAAGGCAACAGTATAGCCTAATTCTTGGTGACTTATTATAGTTTGGCTTAAATTAAATCTTGGCAATATGCATTTTATTATATCAAAATGCAATAACTTGATTTTGCAGATCGCATTCTTACATAAGATATAAGAAGTCTTATGAATTTACATGGAGTATTGTTGGTCTGATTATTCAAATAAAATGAGGAGAAGAAGGTTGGGGGTGCAGTCAGCAAAAATACATAAACAAACGAAACTTGTGCCAACGTTTCTATCTGAATTTTCAGCCTTCATTAGGGCTGAAAAAACAAAACGATATAACAACTTTAATTCATAAAAAAAAAAAAATATACAGAAAATAATAATAAACAAACTAAGAATATACATAACAATAAATTAAGTAGATAGTAGTATATTGATACTAAAAGAAGATAAAATATAATATTGTGACAATAAATAAATGATAACAAATTTTTTTTTTTGGAAGATTATTGATTGACCATATTCCATTCATTTTTTTTTTTGTCTGAAATTCAGGTCGAAACGTTAGCACAAATAAATAGTTTTGTTTATTTATTTTTTGCTGACCACACCCCTGACCATCTTCTCTTTATATTAATCTACGGTCAAATATTTACACCTTATTCAAATAAACAGCATCATATGAAAATGTTATTTTGAATGGGATTAATATATTATAAATTTGACTTATACTATGTAATTTATATTTAAATCAAGCTAGAGCTATAATAATGTTAGCTATGATTCATCTGCAGTCCTAGATGGACTTTGGCCTTCCGCACAATTTGCTCCCACTACCCTCGTACTGGTGTACAACTCCAGATTCTTCTACAAGATTTTCCTAGTATGTCCCCTTTCCTATACACAAAGATTCCCTTATGACCAACTTCATTTGCCTGGTAACCTTTTGATATATCTAAGCCAAGACTAGATAAATTCCACAATATCTTTGTGGATATTAAGACTAGATAAATTCCACAATATCTTTGTGGATATTAAGCTCATCCAGTTTCTGGTGATTCCTTATGCCCCTGGTACAAGATCAGTTAAAAAATACGTCTCATTATCTACCGTTAAAAGACTTAAAGCACCCGATGATCAGTTGTTTATGAGTTCATATTCATGTTTAAATATGGACCTAATAAAGTGATAAATTTTTGATTTTGCTTTTAGAGAGCAGGAGTCATCATTTCTTTATCTCATCACTGAACTTATTTTCCGAGTTAATTTCATAGCCGAGGTATGTTGTTAATGATCAACAGCTTCGAAGATGTAATTGTTTTGTTCTACATTATGGAGCCTTCTTCATGCTTTGAAAGTTAATATTATTATGTATTTTGTTTTCAACTCGTTAATCGTTGGTCCAACTTTTTTTACTTTTGTGGTCTAGTTTAGTGAGTACTTCTATAAACACTTTTTCACTTCTTTTTAAAATAACAATATAACTGGTGTAAATAAGAATCTGTTATCAATAATCTGGTTAAAAATGTTTAATATAGCAAAAAAAAAGCTTTTTGTTAAAATAATTTTTTTATAGTCGTTTTTAATGACTACTATTACAGTTT
>NW_027113310.1:149848-156160 GCF_000696795.3 Halyomorpha halys | reverse complement strand
AAAAAAGCTTTTTGTTAAAATAATTTTTTTATAGTAGTTTTTAATGACTACTATTACAGTTTGCCACAAGACTATAATTGATGTATCGTCGAAGCTAAGCAAATACCATTGCCACGATACAGTGAAATGAATTTTATTTTATTTTTTACATATTTGTTGTTTTATATAATACAAAAATTAGTAAAAAGAAAAGGTGATTACAAAATAAAAAATAATGTAAATAAGCATAAATTATAAATACTGAACTGATTGGTTTAGAAAAAAAAAAATGTACAGATCAGGGAAAATATTCAGTTTGCCTATTAGTATATTTTTGGTAAATTTGTGGGTATATTATCTTTTAGTTGATGTCTTGTGGTTTCCTATTTTTAGTATGAATGGGTTCTAAGAAAAGTTTTGTGTCATGAGTATTTCGACTGTTTAATTATCAGGAACTGTAATTCAGTCAACATAATTAAAATTCTGAATGGTGGTAAACCATGGTTAATTGTATACATATGTTTTGAGTTTTAATTTCCTGTAGTCACAGGTATAGCTGCAGGCAGGAGTGAAATATTACTGTTTTGTATCAGATCGGTTTGCTTTCCTGTGATAATTAAGAATTTCTGTTCAGGTATGGGGTTTTTTTTCTGGTGATATTTTTAGTTCCATTGCATTTTCTTTACATATGTTTGGAAAATGTTTAAAAAATTTCTATTTCTATGCTTAAGTAACTCAAAGACTGAGCCAATGAGATGTTTTGAATTATCGATTGTTTACTTTTTCATTTTAATTAATTGTTTTAACTTCAATTATCATAATTCAACAATAATTAATTGTTTTTGTTTTAAATCAGAGCTGTCAAATATCATACATACTTGAAATAATTTAAATTGGGCTTATGACCTATGTACCAGGACCAGGCGGAAGCCATTAATAAATTAGGAACTAGTTCATAACTGTCACTCTAACATGGTCGGGGGGAATGTACTAGCTTATGAAATGGTTCACTATTGTTTTTTGTTATATCCTTTGGTTCCGCCAAATATCGCTTGTCCCTGATCAACAGTGTAACACTTCAAAAAATAGTTATTCTGAGATATACATGTAATTTTAGTGATAAGGGTAAGACCTATACAGTTCAAAACAGTAATATCTCGAAATAAATTTTTATTAACTTAGATTTTATGACACATGTTTTTCTGTATCTTACCCTTATTGCTAAAATTATACGCATATCTCTAAATAACCAAGTTTTTAGATGTTACACTTTGGAATTGGGACAGTGATATGTCATAAAGTAAATCATATTTATGCTCGAACCTAAGTAAAAAAGATTCATTAGGGGTTTGTCCAGCCCGTTTGAGACAGCTTAATTCAGTAGCAGCATACATAGATTAAATCCAACCAAAATGAAACATTGTGTATGAATAAGTATACACAAACCCATCATGTGGAGTAACACTTGTGTACTATTCTCACAATTAATTTTAAGGGTGGTTATTATAAGAATATTAAATTGGGCTAAGTTCGAAATGAAAAAATTAAAACTATATTTAATATAAGTACTAACCTAAATAATGCTAACATCATTTTTACTATAGATTGAATTAAATATAAATTATAAAATCAAATTACAGAACTACTATAATTGACAATTACTTTGTTGGGTATGCAATGGATAATAATACATTTCTATGAAAAGGATATAGAATAGAGAAAACAAAATAGTTAAAAGTAATGTTATAATTAATGAAACAGGGTCTAAAGCTATTTGTCTAACTAGTGATTTTTAAACAATACAATTTAAAATGTTACAAATACTACAATTATAATAAATGCTACAGACTTCTGGTATTAGGTAGGAACTCAACTTTGTTCACTATGTTTTGCCGATTCTGTCCCGCTCTCAAAAACAAAAGGGGTGAAACTTTATTTAATGAACTAAATTGACACCTTTTTAAATTGCCAGAAACTAAATAAACAAAAGATTTCATTATGACGTAATACCCAAAGAGGTTGATGCGTCCTGAATTCTTAGCTCTTAGAAATCAATTCATCAAACAAGAATTCACCAAAGTATTGTCTATACCATTTTATAAATGTTTCTGAAAAAAATAATAATTTCTGTGAAGTATTTGGGTAAATAATGCTTCGGTATTTCGGAGAATACAGTCCAAATTGCACGGTGATTTAATAATTCACAGGAACTTAAAGAATTTTTGGGAATACTCAGAAGTCTGTTGTACTGGTTAGTTTTTGGCCAAAGTGGTTTCAGTTTACTGGGGGCTAAATGAAAATAAAGGCGATTCAGAAAGGATTAGTGTCAGTGGGGTATGGTCTGAGGATAGGTAGTGAAACGGAATAATTCAGTTGCTGCAGACCTTTGTGAATGATTAAGTCAAGGAGGTTGAAATTGCGGTAAGGATATTTCATGTTTTACAATTACAAAGGTTTTTTTTTTTAACATGAACTCTAATTACAATGTATGTACGAGTATGGTAGTGTAGAATTTTCAGAAACCTTAATAATAATATCCGTTAGTGGGAACACGACAATGGGTATTACTGCTTACTGAGTTTCAAGGATCATTAGAGGTCATAATGCCCTCTTTATTTTTGTCATATTTTACTCAAAAATAATACTTTTGCTTTGTATGTTAGGTCATTCAAGTGAGGTGGGATGAGTTTTATATCCGTTTCGTAACCTCAAGAACACGGTTTTGGGGGTTCTGCTGAATTTGAACAACTCTTTGTATCAAATAAACTAAATTTCGGGGTTTAAGATTGTTTTCTAGGCAGAACAATAAAAGGAAATATCCGTTTCATTAATCGATTTTTTTAAATATCTAATTGATACAACGAACAGTTTTATGTCTCAACTGATTCGCAGTCGAGTCCCTAAAAAAGAATTTTTTTTTTTTTTATCGAACGAAGCTGATAAAAGTGAAATTTAAATTAAAAATAAATCTATTAAACTAATTTTTTTAAACATGAGCGAAAATGAGTATTTGATATTTCGAAACAGATTTAAATTCAATTAAAGCTTTCTCGGAAACAATCACATCAGATACGAGTGGACATTCCGGCTACATATTTATTTCAAAAATACTTATATGAACCTCTTTCGTTCCATAATTTGTAGTGTTATTTCTTTGGTTGGTCCCAGCCCTTGTTAAGAGTGATATCCGTTTGGTATTTCAACAAGGAAAGTGTGTGTGGGAAGATTTCACGAAAACGCCATATGAAAAACATCGGATTTAGCTACCGAGAACTACAGGTCTAACAATAATTAAAGAAAGAAATGTACTATAATATGAGATAAGATGTGATACCTATCTCAGTGTGTTTTGTAATATTTATTTACATTTTCACCGAACCGGATTCAATTTAAGTCACTTTCCAAGTAATGGAATCTGAAGTGAGTACTATGTAGCGGATCATTAGGCTGCCTCAAAAGTAGTTTATCAAAGTTTTGCTTGATTGTTCTCGGACAAGCTTCATTTTCTTCGATTCATTAATAAAATTAATTTATGTTAAATTAGATAATTAGTTGTACAAGTAATATATATATTTTCTGTAACTGTCTTATGTATTTACTTGTAATAAAATGTTAAGATGGAAATTGGTGATTTATTTTAGATTTTTTGATTGAAATTTTGAATGTTAATTTTTTTTGTGTAAAGGAAGTCATTTTTCAATGTATCTACTTGTTTCTCCTTCCTACCCATCATTGTTTTGGTGTTTAAGATCTTCTGCACCTCTAGAGCCTCTCTAATTCGAATTAAAGGGTTAAAAAAATTGTTAGTGAATTGAATTTCTGTTTATGAAGTACCTTTTAAGAGGCCCCTATACGGTCAGTACTAATGTCAGTCATCATTCAAAAGCCAGACTGACTGATGTAAATCACAAAGACTATCAGTCGAAACGACGCTTACTTGTAAATAACATATCGAACAATAAGGATCTTGTGCATTGTCTCTTTCCACTCGTAATAAAAATAAAGCTTATTATGCCATTGTTTTCGAATTTTCCTGCAAGAATAAACTGAAATGCATGAAATGAACGAAGTGCTCAAAGCATCAATTATGAATTGCTTGGTAAGATTTGTTATACCGAGTTGAAGTGGCTCTATCCAACCTTCGGAAGGCAATACTTCATTAATGTTTTCCTACTCCAAGTTCTTAAAATAAAAAAACTGACCTTTACCCTTGAACTCCTCACTCTTCGTTCATCCATCTATTTACTAAACAACAGATCCTAACCGATAGATTTAAATATGCTCTCCTATAGATCCGCCTCCTTCAGCAAATCCTTCGCCATACGTGCAACCTCCCTGAAATTCTCTTCCCATCTCTATTCGCCAATCCTTCCTCATCCATTCCCTCCTTTTTCCACCTGTTACGTCACATACTACATAACCAAACCTCTGCATCAATGTGAACGATGTATATCATGGTGATATACATGATTGAATATATGGATATTCATTACCATTATCAATTGTAATTTAACAAAATGTATTAATGTAATTTTAACCTACATACCGAAACTTTCTGGATGTTTACCAGAGAATTAATTCTAATGTGTAACCATATATTTAATATTTATTAAATAAATCAAAAATTGTATCCTTGTATAGTCTCAACATTTTTTATTTCATCAACAGTCCAACGTTTCGGCCGTTTCAGCCATCCTCAAAGACAATCTTCAATACAAATTCTCACCTCACATCAAAATTTAAAATTTGTTTTGCAGGCTATTCTGCCCACGTCATTAATTACAAATGACCCCTATTTTTTAAAAATTCATAAATATTTAAAACTTATAATTTTCATTAGAGGATATTAATATTGTGGATAATCTAAAAATTAGAAGTTTTAAATATTTATTAATTTTTTAAAAATAGGGTTTTAACTTATAATTAATTAATGACCTCGGCAGAATAGCCTGCAAAACAAAATTTTAATTTTGATGTGAGGTGAGAATTTGTGTTGAAGATTGTCTTTGAGGATGGCTGAAATGGCCGAAACGTGGGACTGTTGATGAAATAAAAAGTGTTGAGACTATACAAGGATACAATTTTTGATTTATTTAATGAATAATTACCTGTCTCAAGAAATTGAAAAATATATTTAATCTTAAGGTACATGTATCCCAGAATAAAGTTATTTTTTCATTTCATTTCATCCCCTCCATTTCATATATTGAAAGATTGGATTTCAAAACTTTCGCGGTAATCCAACAGTATTACCCCCAACACGATCAATCTAAACGTCCATCTTTTGTTTTATTTTCATTCTGACTGATCTTATAGGGGTTATTTAGGGTCTCAACTTTTTTCTCCCCCCCCCTTTCCATTTTTCGCGTTTTAAAGCTTTAATAGAAACAAAAATAAAACGATAAATACGACCACAGTGACAGAACTCTGATACTCACGACTGTTTCATTATAAGTTTATTATTCCACTCACCAACTTTTAAATATGTCCATAAATTATTCAGAAACTTATTAAATCGTAGAGTTCATGGAATAATAAATTACCAATAGCATAAAAAGCGCGCCATTGCCATGAAAATTATCATTTGAAATGTTCACGTAAAATGTCCTACCGCAAGCCGAATCAACTCCATTCAATGGTTGTCAACAATAGAACCATGAAATCTTAACTCATAAATCAAGGTCCGTTTCGTAATATCTAACCTTTCACACTCATATAAGTACACATATATACTTATTTATTAATAAGTACATGTATAATTATCCTATATTGGCCTAAGGAATCTATGTAATTTATTATTTCATCCCAATTTTTTATAACTTTAATAAAAACTATTTATAGTTAAAAATAATAACTCTGCCAACTTATTAATTAGGGGGAATAAAAAATGGCAGCTGTATCAAAACGTTAACAAATAATTTTTCATTCTGAAGTCCATATTTTTAAAACTACCAACAACACTAAAAAACCTTATAGAACATCATTTATAGTAGAGTAAATTTGCTAAAATATGAGCCTTAAAAGAACTGTTTACGTTCAATAGTTCCCGAGGACAAATTTTTAAAAAGCAATATTTCATAAAAAAGATTAGTAGTTAGTGAATTAATTGTAGAGAATCCACATCTCAGGAACCAAAAGACTTAAAGTGCTCTAAAGTAGTTTATGACATTTATCTTCGTAGGAGAAGTAATTTTTGTCACATTTGCTAAAATAAATTGATTTCTAATTGTTTAGACAAAATTTCAAGTGCAAAATTCATATTTACATGCAAATATTATAAAAACTACGAAGATAAACGTTATAAACTACTTTATAATACATTAAATGATTTTA
>NW_027113310.1:147327-149798 GCF_000696795.3 Halyomorpha halys | reverse complement strand
AATTTCAAGTGCAAAATTCATATTTACATGCAAATATTATAAAAACTACGAAGATAAACGTTATAAACTACTTTATAATACATTAAATGATTTTACTTTTATTGCTGGCTGACAACTGTACAATATGAACAACTTGAAATCTATATTTTGTGAATTTGTTTTGAAAAATATAATAAAAACTACTAAGTCTTTTAAGATAAACGTCATAAAATATTCTTTTAAAACTAATTTTAGACAAATTTAATAAAAAATATATTTAGTTAGTAGTCAAAATTGATGAGTCTACCAAGTATAGGTAGAGGGAATACAAAGTGGCTGTTGTTTCAAAGTGTTAAAACAAATTAATTTTTTTATATATAAGAAGATGGTCAAGGTTGCGATCAAAAGAGAAACAAAAATAGTTTACAACTATTTATTTTCCGACGTTTAACCCCACTTTGCAGGGCTTCATCAGGGCTAAAAAGATACAAAATGATACAATGATAAGAATAAAAATACAATGATAAGAATCAAAACAAGTAACAATGGCTAGAGTAAAAATTTCTTTATAAAAATACGTAAAATATATAGCTAAAAAAGTACTGGAGGTGATATAAAACAAAAACAATACGGGGAAGGAAAAATTGTTTTTGTATCATTTTGTATCTTTTTAGCCCTGATGAAGCCCTGCTAAGTGAGGCGAAACGTCGGAAAATAAATACTTGTAACTCTTATATATCATTTTTTACGGTCAACTATATATACATATATACAAATTAATTTTTTATTCGAACCTTTTTATCTTTAAAATTACCAAAAACCCTAGAGAACCTAACAGGACCTCATTTAAAGTAAAGAAAATTTTCTAAAATATGAGCCCTAATAGAGCTATTTATGTTCAATATTTCCCGAGATATCGCTTTTTAAAAAGCAACATTTTATAGAAAATGTACTAAAAATTCTGTAGTTAATGAATTTGTTTTGAAAAATCTATTTCTCAAAAACCATTCGAAGAACAGATGTCTATTAGCACTCAAATTAATGCTAGTTTAATTTATTATAAAGTAATTTAAGTAAGTAGGAATAGTATTATACATGTTATTTAACAAAATAAATTCATAAAATTTTGATTTATAGTTGTTCGGACAAAACTTTTGATATTTAAAGACATTTACTGCCATGTAATAAAAAGTATAAGTAATAAAGAGGAATACAAAATGACAGATAATTAAAAACATTCCAAAAATATTTTTTTTATTCAGAGCTCAACACCTTTAAAACTACCTACAACACTAAAAACATTTACTGGAAGATTATTGATTGACCGTGTGTATAGATAAATGGAATATATGGTCCGGGTGTGGTAAAAAAAAACTCAAATAGTAGATAATTATACTATTTTATTGAGCCAACGTTTCCACTTTGTTTTTTACTGCCGTCAAAACAGCCCTGACGAAGCCCTGCAACGTGGGGCGAAATGTTGGCTCAATAAAATAGTATAATTATCTACTATTTGAGTTTTTTTTTTACCGCACCCGGACCATATACCATTCATCTTAACATAAAAAAATTCACAGAAAATCAATACAATGAACTACAGTAGACGTGCCTCTAAAATAATTAATATTTACTTTTTATGACATTATTATATATATCCCATTTAAAGTGTAAGGAAAAATCGAATCATTTTCTAACGGAAAATAATGTGTGATTGCATGAAAGAAATCAAAATGAATTTTTCGTTACTTCTGGAACTACCTTCAATTTTTATTCCGACTACTCATGTTTTTTTTTTTTTTTCCTAGGAGGCATTGGTTTATTACTTACAGCCAAACATTAATTACCTATATCCTATTTGTTGATTAACTATATTATATCTGTTACTGCTGTTATTTATTAAGTTAAACATATATGATTAACTAATAAACCTAAGTATTTCTGTTATACATTTTTGTTTATAGATTTCAAATATTCATGGCTGTACGGTATTTTTGCGTAATATGTTACTTTTAATGTACTATCATAAAGAATATTTTGATTTGTATCTAGATCTTTGAACAATACTTATCGTTTTTTTTTATAATGGAGATTCATGTATTAATTAGTTTAAGTTTTAAGAGTCTCGTCAGCATTAATATGTTTCAGTTAAGCCTATTTTATGCTGGCAGTTATTGAAAATTCCATGATTCGTTCTGAGTCTAATATAAATTTTATGATGTCTTTCCCTTTGCATTGTGATGTTTGCTTATGAGAACTACGGTTTTCGATTGATATGAGGAAATATGTTTATATAGAACTGTCCGGTGAGGTTCTCCCGATATTGTTTGTTCCAGTTTTCTATCCGATCTAATTTAATCATTTTATAATAATCGGTGTAAGGTAACTTAGCGACTGCCGGCTGATCGTTTGTAGTGGCTAAATCAGCTGTTTTATCAACTGTCTCGTTATCTGGAATCTATGCATGATCCTTAATCCACTTAAATATTACTTCT
>NW_027113310.1:144437-147277 GCF_000696795.3 Halyomorpha halys | reverse complement strand
GGTCTGGTGGATGTTGAGCGAGATACGGACGAACTAAGTGGACGAATAAAATTGTATTGGGCTGCGAGAAGGAAAATGGCGTAATAGCCCACTTCCTGTGGCGTAGGGGAAAAAAAAAATAAAGAAATTTTTACTCTTGCCATTGTTACTTGTTTTTATTCTTATCATTGTATCATTTTGTATCTTTTTAGCCCTGATGAAGCCCTGCAAAGGGGGACGAAACGTCGGAAAATAAATAGTTGTGAACTATTTTTGTTTCTCTTTTGATCGCAACCCTAACCATCTCCTTATAATTCAATTTTTACGGTCAACTATATATACATATATACAAATTAATTTTTTATTCGAAACTTTATATCTTTAAAATTACCAAAAACCCTGGAGAACCTAACTGGACATCATTTAAAGTAAAGTGAATTTTCTAAAATATGAGCCCTAATAGAGCTATTTACGTTCAATATTTCCCGAGATATCGCTTTTTAAAAAGCAACATTTTATAGAAAATGTACTAAAAATTCTGTAGTTAATAAATTTATATTGAAAAATCTATATCTCAAAAACCATTCGAAGAACAGATGTCTATTAGTACTCAAATTAATGCTAGTTTAATTTACTATAAAGTAATTTAAGTAAGTAGGAATAGTATTATACATGTTATTTAACAAAATAAATTCATAAAATTTTGATTTATAGTTGTTCAGACATAACTTTTGATATTTGAAGACATTTACTGCCATGTAAAATAAAGAGGAATAAAAAATGACAGATAATTAAAAACATTCCAAAAATATTTTTTTATTCAGAGCTCAACACCTTTAAAACTACCTATAACACTAAAAAAATTTACAGAAAATCAATACAATGAACTTCAGTGGACGTGCCTCTAAAATAATTGATATTTACTTTTTATGGCATTTATTATAACCCTTGTAAAGTGTAAAAAAAAATCGAATCATTTTCTAACGGAAAATAATGTGTGATTTTTTATTTGCATGAAAGAAATCAAAATGAATTTTTGTTACTTCTGGAACTACCTTCAATTTTTATTCCGACTACTCATGTTTTTTTTTTTCCTAGGAGGCATTGGTTTATTACTTACAGCCAAACATTAATTACCTATATCCTATTTGTTGATTAACTTATTATATCTGTTACTGCTGTTATTTATTAAGTTAAACATATATGATTAACTAATAAACCTAAGTATTTCTGTTATACATTTTTGTTTATAGATTTCAAATATTCATGGCTGTACGGTATTTTTGCGTAATATGTTACTTTTAATGTACTATCATAAAGAATATTTTGATTTGTATCTAGATCTTTGAACAATACTTATCGTTTTTTTTTTTATAATGGAGATTCATGTATTAATTAGTTTAAGTTTTAAGAGTCTCGTCAGCATTAATATGTTTCAGTTAAGCCTATTTTATGCTGACAGTTATTGAAAATTCCATGATTCGTTCTGAGTCTAATATAAATTTTATGATGTCTTTCCCTTTGCATTATGATGTTTGCTTATGAGAACTACGGTTTTCGATTGATATGAGGAAATATGTTTATATAGAACTATCCGGTGAGGCTCTCCTGATATTGTTTGTTCCAGTTTTCAACCCGATCTAATTTAATAATTTTATAATAATCGGTGTAAGGTAACTTAGCGACTGCCGGCTGATCGGTTGAAGTGGCTAAATCAGCTGTTTTATCAACTGTCTCGTTATCTGGAATCTCTGCATGATCCTTAATCCACTTAAATATTACTTCTTTATTTCCTTTTATTGTTTGATAATGGTTTTTCCTTATGGTTGGCATAATCGTTAATACTGATTCTTGACTATTACAGCAGTTACTAGATAAACGCTCTAAGCCTTCAACACATTACAAAAGACTGATCTACATGACTGTAATAAGGCCAATCTGGACATATGGAGTTGAGCTTTGGGGCTCCACTAAACCTACGAATTCCTCTCGTATTCAATCCTTACAATCCAAAATCGTCAATGCTCCTTACTTTGACACAAATAAA
This sequence comes from Halyomorpha halys, assembly GCF_000696795.3. Lineage (NCBI taxonomy): Eukaryota > Metazoa > Arthropoda > Insecta > Hemiptera > Pentatomidae > Halyomorpha > Halyomorpha halys. The sequence continues at coordinate 145,251 of NW_027113310.1, read as the reverse complement.
ATCATACAAAAAGACCTTAATGTTCCCTATGTAACCGATCTAGCCCGAACCAGAAATCACTCCTTCCATTATAAACTTCCTAACCACTCAAACCCCCTAGTTTCTAACCTTGCAACCTCTTCCATTCCTGCCAATCCTCCGAGGGACCTGAAAAGAAGATGGCCACGAGACCAGCTAACGTAAAATGCCATTACAGTGCTACCAACACTATACCCTAACACTCAATTTTAACTAAGACCATATTTACAAAATGTATTATGTAATATAAAGTTGTGAATTTCAATAAAGTTATTAAAAAGAAAAAAAAAACTGTGTAAATTTGTCATTAAAATATCAAAAATTGGGATGAAATCCCTCCGTTTTTTCTCCTCTTGTGCTCTTTAGTAGATTAAGTCAAGAAGATTGTCTAGGGTACGGTCAGTACATAATTAAAACAATATACAAGTACTTCTCCTTGGAATCATTAACACGGCCTTTGGTATGGTCAAGTTGTTTTCAGAATTAGCAATGAAGTGATATTGAAATCAATTTAACATACAATAGCAGAAGATAACATTATATAAGATATTGCTAAGTAGGGCGACCTCTGGCGGTTGACTTTCTCGTGTTGATATTTTGATAAGAATTTTGTGTCATGGATGTATTCATTCTAAAAAGTATTCTACTAACCCTGCAATACAGGATTAATACATTTATTTTACTATTCTTAATTTTGATTAATGTAATATAGTGCTATTGTATCAAAACAATTTCTCCTATGTTCTAGGAGAGAAGGATACCTCATTAAAAATGTTGTAATGTCTAACTTCATTGT
>NW_027113310.1:141551-144342 GCF_000696795.3 Halyomorpha halys | reverse complement strand
AGAAGATTGTCTAGGGTACGGTCAGTACATAATTAAAACAATATACAAGTACTTCTCCTTGGAATCATTAACACGGCCTTTGGTATGGTCAAGTTGTTTTCAGAATTAGCAATGAAGTGATATTGAAATCAATTTAACATACAATAGCAGAAGATAACATTATATAAGATATTGTTAAGTAGGGCGACCTCTGGCGGTTGACTTTCTTGTGTTGATATTTTGATAAGAATTTTGTGTCATGGATGTATTCATTCTAAAAAGTATTCTACTAACCCTGCAATACAGGATTAATACATTTATTTTACTATTCTTAATTTTGATTAATGTAATATAGTGCTATTGTATCAAAACAATTTCTCCTATGTTCTAGGAGAGAAGGATACCTCATTAAAAATGTTGTAATGTCTAACTTCATTGTGTTGCCTCATACACAGTATACTTACGTCTTGTAAAGCAAAATTTTTTTTAATCCTATTAATATAAATATTTTTTTTTTTAAATTGTCACATTATAAAATATTGTGCATTATGTACTAAAGTTATACATGGTTTACAAAAATTTTTTTTCTAGCTTTTTATCGTTCTTTAATTTTTATGTGTTTAATTTTGAAATTATTTCAATTTTAAAAATTTGAATAAATTTTTTCCATGACACATAAAAGTACATTTAAGTCAAAAGTATACAAATTATATAAACATTCCAAATATAATAAAAAATATATATAAACACTCTAACACATACATACAAAGATTAAAATATAATAAATAAGTATATTAAGCTAATAGTAATAAATATGATATTAATAATTATTAAAAAATACAAAGAATCGATAAATATAAGAAGTAATAAATATATAAATAATATTAAAGTAAGGATATATATGTAATAGACAAGACAGAAGAATTGGTGATGGCAGCGCATGCGCGGGAGGTATCGGCCAATGAGGGAGAGAAAAATCATATGTTTTGTCTTTATTTTTCTCTATTTTCTAACACTTAGGTCTTATTGTAATTTAAATCTTTCAGAAATTCTTAAACATCAACAAAAGCAAACAAAAAATGGATGAGTTTAGTTGTCACTATAATATTGCTTAGTTTTTTATTTATATTATAAAAATAGTAATTTTTTTTTCAGACTTACGAGGCATCGCAGCTTAAGTTACGATATAGTCCAAGAGCCGGACAGGAGAAAAAATGGAGGTTATTGCAATCCAATTTTTTATTACTTCAATTAAAATTATATATAATTGCTAGTCATAATTGATGAGTCTGCCAAGTACAGTAAAGGGGAATAAAAAATGGCGGGAATAAAAATTAATATTTTAAAAATAATAATAATTTTTCATTTGAACTCCATATCTTCAAAACTATTTACAGCACTAGAAAACCTAATAGAACATTATTCTTAGAACATTATTTCATAAGTAATGAACTGAAAAATCAGTACTTAGTGAGTATCTAACGAACTATTTGGCGTAACAATGTCCATCAGAAATCATATTAAAGCTAGTTTAATGTGTTAAAAAGTAGTTTATGACGTTTATCTTCGTAGCGGTAGTAATGTTTATGATATTTGCATATGAAATTTTACCCGAACAATTATAAATTAATTTATTTTGTCAAATATCATAAAAACTACTACTCCTATGAAGATAAACGTCATAAACTATTTTATAGCACATTAAACAATCTTTAGTCTGAGTGCTGGCGTACATCTGAAGGTCTAATGATTCTTGAGTTATAGTTTTCCCCAAAATAAATTTAATAACTACTGATTTTTTTTTAAAATGTTACTGTTAAAAATCTGTATATCGAAAACCATTGAACGTAATTAGCTCTATTAGGGCTCATATTTCAGCAAATTTACCCTACTTTAAATGATGTTCTCTTAGGTTTTCTTGTGTTGTTGATAGTTTTAAAGGTATAAAGCTCGGAATAAAGAATTAATTTTTTTTAAAGTTTTGAAATAGCTAATATTTTTATCCCCCCAATCTATACTTATCAATACTCGTCTATTTTGACTAGTAATTATATATAGTTTTTATTACAGTAATAAAATATTTGGGTGAAATAACTGACTTTTTTCCACCTGTTTCTAATATGGTAATTCTAATATTTCATTTTTGTATTATTTTTATATTAACGAAAGTCTCCGTATTACGGACAAAATCATCTTCCTGTGTCTTAGATTCAGAACTTAACAAATATAGAAGAAATAAAGTCTTTAAACTAGCTCCTCTTCAATTAGATAAATATATATATATATAGGTTTAAAAATAAATTGGTTTTTACTAATGTTAACTGTGTATTAGGCAACCAGATATAATTGAGCAGCACATTTTTTATAAACTGTTTATAAGATTTCACTGAACTGAATAAAATATATGAGGAAAAAAATAATAAACAAAACAAAACTTACAGTGACGACATCTTGCGATGAAAATCCAAGTCTTGTTTGTCCACCTCATTACTGAATTAATCGTTCACTTTAGAGCCGATATATGCTGTCTCTTATCATCGAATATCTTAATATAAGATAATAATGTGTTCGGGATAGGTTGGAATTAAAATCCCTATCTTAAATATAAGGTATGTTTTTGTTAGTAAATCAATACAATAATAATAATAAAGTTATAGAGGGCTTATAAGAATGTATTTTTCTTTTAAGTATATAAAATAATTTAACTGTTCTATATAAAAAATATCTACCATTCGATAATCGTTTATGCCTTTTTTTTCTTATTTAAAAATGATACAATAATATCCTATTTTTATTTACTTTATAACGAGCT
>NW_027113310.1:137544-139490 GCF_000696795.3 Halyomorpha halys | reverse complement strand
CTTACATTGAAGTGATCTTCACAAAAATATAATCTATTATTTAGATTCGATCTTAATTTTGGATCCCTTCTAGCTCTCTTGTTTGTCTGAAAATGTAATAATTTTATAATCTCCATTATTATGTCACGTAAATTCCTTTGTTAGCCTTTGTTTTTATTATACTTATTTCAAAATCATGCATTTTTATTATAGATCTTGGTAACCTGAGTTTGAACAAAGGTTGCGTGATATGAATTCTTAAAAATGACGGCCGTAAAATAATATAATGTTTGTCTGCAAGTATCAAAATATTTTTATCTCCATTTTTATGGCCCAGTAAACACTCCTACTGTTAATTAAATTACATAAATTTCTTCTAGTGCCTTATGGAAATTCCTTGTTCTTAAACTGTTGTTTTTTTATCGGCGCTATCAATCAAACGAAATCTCCGGGTTATGAGAAATCAAGCCATTTGTCAATTAATAGTGTGTCTTCTATTTATCTAGGCTTGCTTCCTTTGACATAGAACAAGCAGGAACCTGCTTTCTGTATTTAGCCAAGAGAAAACCGATTCTGCTTAAAGAGATGTTCCACTTATACAAAATTTCGCACTGTCAGCCGCATTAGGACAACTAATATATGAAATTGTACGGAAAGTGATAATGAAATTCCCTCTTTTAGAGACACCTAGAAAGAACGATTTTCGTGGTCTATTAATGCTAGTAGACCATCGCTGTATATGAAAACCACCCAAGCCAAGTTGGGGACCCAGACACTTGATCATCCTTCTAGACTAGAGAGGGGGCCCTTTAAATTATGTTATGAACCACTTTGGGATATTAACAGCACCCTGGTTAAAATCATTAATTGATTTAATCCTTTGGACTCTGTTATAGGATAAAAGTTCACTAGTGATTACGAAGAATGAGCTTATTCCATCGTAAATTAAAATAAAAAAAACGCGAAAATCATAATAGGATTGATGAAACAAAAATACACGAGTATGTTTCAATGGTATAGAGAAACTTAATGAGACAGTAAAGAAATCCGAAAACTGAGAAAAGAAATTTACAATAACTCACATCGTATTAATGCGTCGAATGGAAAAGATCTCTGCAGTAATAAGACAGTGTTGTGATTACATAATTTACCATAATTATTAATTTCTAAATCATTTCTTTATACTTTCTTTCATTTTATAATTATTATTTTATTCGTTATAACAATGTTAAAATGACCAAACACTAGTGAGCTTCGTGATGTAACCATTAGTGAAGATGAGTATCTGAGAGACATACAGACAGATTTAAGGCACAAATCAACCTGCTATGCATATTAGGAATTGCTAGAAATAAATGTTTTGTTTGTAAATATGTGTTCTTCAATGTCCACAAATACATATAACCACCAAATTTCAGTACGATTTCTTAGTTGGTTCTAAAGATGTTACGTTTTCACAAAAAGTTGACTCGAGATTAAATGCATACCTTGAAAAAAAAATGATTATGATAAATCCTGAAAATGAAAATGGACTGACCCCTTTTTTGAAGATAGTACGGTATTCACAAAAGAAAATACACATATTTATAACTCCTCTGTTCCATAAATTTGCAGAGTTGTGATTTAAAAAAAAAATCTTAACATCCCATTCGTTGCAGAATTGACCCAAAACAGATATGCGTCTTTTAATTCCAAACTCCTTACCCATCCTAACCCATTAGTTATTAATCTATCATCCTTAACAATCCTTGATTATCCTCCGAGGCGTCTAAAAAGAAGATGGCTACGGGACCTTCTAATTTAAATTAATGCTTTAAGTTCCTTTCCAAGATTTTCAAGTGTAAATGAAACATTTCACATATTTACTTATTGTATTTATTATTTTGTACAGTTGTAAATTAGATTAAATAAATACAAAAAAAATAGTTCACAATAATAAGTTTTATTAAAAATAATATTTTTACAAT
>NW_027113310.1:133086-135132 GCF_000696795.3 Halyomorpha halys | reverse complement strand
TTTATTTTAGCAAATTTCATGAAAAATACTCCTAGGAAAATAAACGTCATAAACTACTTTATAGCCCCTTAAACTAGCTTTAATTTGAGTGCTAATTGACATCTGTTCGTCGCATAGTTCCTGAAATATAGATTTCTCAAAATAAATTAACTAACTACTGATATTTCAATACGTTCCGTACAACATTTTTATGAAATATTGATTTTTTAATAAGCTAAATCTCGAGAACTATTGAACATAAACAGCTCTATTAGGGCTTACATTATAGCAAATTTATTTATTAATTTATTCTTCTTATTAATAATGCTTTCTAATATTTTCTATTGTTGTTGGTAGTTGTAAAGATTTAGAGCTCCGAATGAAAAATTAATTATTTTTAACGTTTTGAAACAGCCGCCATTTTTTATTTCCTACCTATACTTGGCAGACACATCAATTTTGACTAGTAATTATACATAGTTTTCAATTAAGTAATCAAAAATTGGGGTGAAATAGCTGCCATATTTCTCCTCTTGGGCTCTTGTACTAATAGCTTAGTGCCCTGGAGCGTAATAGCTACATAGCTATTAATCAGTCTATTACTTTTAAATCAAAACTATTTGGATGAACATTTCGTCACTCTACTATAAACGTTTTAAGTTGAATTTTGAAGTTGGAGAAGTATAAGTTGCACTAAACTAATTTTAATGCATTATAACCTAAACTAAATTTCAACTTTATATAAAATATTCGTATTACGTTTTACAATCAAAATATGGAATAAACTTTGTTCCAAGGTTGCTGCCGCTTCCCCATTTACCTACGTTATCAGTTGCCCACGCCTGAATGTTTGTAGTGTGATGGATTGTTAAAACTCGCAGTTGATCTCTTGTTTACTAACCACTTAAATCAAAAATATTAACAACTATTTACTAATGTCTTTGCGGCTTTCTTCTGATTAATTTACCGAGGAATGTGTTTTCACAGATGAAAGACTGCGGAAAAGAATGTTTTGAAGAATTTTTACTTAGCAACTTTGAGATACAGTGTTGTAATCAACTGTGTAAAATTACCGTCTAGGAAAGGAGAGTATTGTAACCTTATCAAATCTTCCATGTGCAAAGTTCATGGATCGACTTACCCGTTTTAGAGCTCCCTTTTTTAAAATTTATTTATTGCTATTTACAACTGTACATGCATATACATACACCCAGTAAATTTGATTTTAGTTTACAATAGAGTGATACTGGCGTGTCGAAGAACTACCCATTGGTAACACTTTAATGACGTTTTTACATTAGAAGGTCTCGTGGCTATCTTCTTTTCATGTGCCTCGGATGATCGTCAGGAATGGATGAGGAAGCATGGTTAGAAACTAGAGGGTTTGGGTTGTTAGGGAGTTTATAATGTAAGGAATGATACCTGGTTCGGGCTAGATCAGCTACATATGGAACATTATGATTTTATTGGTGACAAAGTAAGGAAAATTAATAATTTTGGATTTTGGAGGATTGGATACGAAAGGAATTCGAAGTTTTACTGAAGTCTCATAGCTCAACTCCGCATGTCCAGATTGGCCTTAGTACGTAGACCGTTTGTCTAGTAAGCGCTGTATAAGTCGAAGTCGACTTGCAGTTTCCTGTCTTTTCAGTCTTGTGTGAGGATTCCAGGTTTGTCGTATTCCCAGATGTAGTCCAAGGTAGCGGATCTGTTCTACAGGGGTAAGAGCAACATTACTGAAGGGTACTGTAGGTAGTCGGTAAGTTTTCGAAGAAGGATAAAGGTGATTTGATGGGATAGTCTCCTAAGACAAAAAAAAAAGTTTTGGACATTACTGTGTATGTAACTCTGTTGAGTAATGCCACAATTATTTCTTGCTCAAAAACCGATTTCCTTTTAATTTTTTCCTTATACTTTATTTTGTCCAATATTCTACTGAAAATATTATTTCAATATAGAGGAAACAAAAATACTACCTATCATAAAAAAAGAATACCTCTTCGAAAAATATCTAAGGTAAAATATGGAAAACGTTCATCAAAGTTTGAACCTGGGTTTTATTATTAT
>NW_027113310.1:130401-133036 GCF_000696795.3 Halyomorpha halys | reverse complement strand
TGAAATAGCTGCCATATTTCTCCTCTTGGGCTCTTGTACTAATAGCTTAGTGCCCTGAAGCTACATAGCTATTAATCAGTCTATTACTTTTAAATCAAAACTATTTGGATGAACATTTCGTCACTCTACTATAAACGTTTTAAGTTGAATTTTGAAGTTGGAGAAGTATAAGTTGCACTAAACTAATTTTAATGCATTATAACCTAAACTAAATTTCAACTTTATATAAAATATTCGTATTACGTTTTACAATCAAAATATGGAATAAACTTTGTTCCAAGGTTGCTGCCGCTTCCCCATTTACCTACGTTATCAGTTGCCCACGCCTGAATGTTTGTAGTGTGATGGATTGTTAAAACTCGCAGTTGATCTCTTGTTTACTAACCACTTAAATCAAAAATATTAACAACTATTTACTAATGTCTTTGCGGCTTTCTTCTGATTAATTTACCGAGGAATGTGTTTTCACAGATGAAAGACTGCGGAAAAGAATGTTTTGAAGAATTTTTACTTAGCAACTTTGAGATACAGTGTTGTAATCAACTGTGTAAAATTACCGTCTAGGAAAGGAGAGTATTGTAACCTTATCAAATCTTCCATGTGCAAAGTTCATGGATCGACTTACCCGTTTTAGAGCTCCCTTTTTTAAAATTTATTTATTGCTATTTACAACTGTACATGCATATACATACACCCAGTAAATTTGATTTTAGTTTACAATAGAGTGATACTGGCGTGTCGAAGAACTACCCATTGGTAACACTTTAATGACGTTTTTACATTAGAAGGTCTCGTGGCTATCTTCTTTTCATGTGCCTCGGATGATCGTCAGGAATGGATGAGGAAGCATGGTTAGAAACTAGAGGGTTTGGGTTGTTAGGGAGTTTATAATGTAAGGAATGATACCTGGTTCGGGCTAGATCAGCTACATATGGAACATTATGATTTTATTGGTGACAAAGTAAGGAAAATTAATAATTTTGGATTTTGGAGGATTGGATACGAAAGGAATTCGAAGTTTTACTGAAGTCTCATAGCTCAACTCCGCATGTCCAGATTGGCCTTAGTACGTAGACCGTTTGTCTAGTAAGCGCTGTATAAGTCGAAGTCGACTTGCAGTTTCCTGTCTTTTCAGTCTTGTGTGAGGATTCCAGGTTTGTCGTATTCCCAGATGTAGTCCAAGGTAGCGGATCTGTTCTACAGGGGTAAGAGCAACATTACTGAAGGGTACTGTAGGTAGTCGGTAAGTTTTCGAAGAAGGATAAAGGTGATTTGATGGGATAGTCTCCTAAGACAAAAAAAAAGTTTTGGACATTACTATGTATGTAAGTCTGTTGAGTAATGCCACAATTATTTCTTGCTCAAAAACCGATTTCCTTTTAATTTTTTCCTTATACTTTATTTTGTCCAATATTCTACTGAAAATATTATTTCAATATAGAGGAAACAAAAATACTACCTATCATAAAAAAAGAATACCTCTTCGAAAAATATCTAAGGTAAAATATGGAAAACGTTCATCAAAGTTTGAACCTGGGTTTTATTATTATTATATTTATGAATATATATTATAGAACGTTATTGATATTTTAATTCTTGATGTCTAGGACTGTACCAGCTTTTTATCTTTTTAATGTCAGAACTTAAAAATGTAAAATCACTATTTTCAAAGTGGTTTTATTTTATGACTTATGCTAAAATTATTTAATTATTATGTTATTAATATATGATTTTCCAGGTGTAATATTAGGTAATTTGATATATCCGTTTTTTTTTTTTTTAAGTAATATATTCTACTGGAAAAATATTTTTTAGAAACTAATTCGAAATGATGAATGAATAATACTCTTCCTTGTTTAAATTATATTTTAATTCATTGCAATGACAAAAACGTTTTGGGGTTGTCACCCCATCTTTAGGTTGTTGCTATAATGTCCAGTTGCAGCATAATTCGATAATCTAGCAACAACTTGAAGATGGGGTGACAACCCCGAAACGTTATCATTGTAATGAACTAAAATATAATTTTAAAAAAGAAGAGTATTATTCATTCATCATTTCGAATTAGTCGGTTTTTGTATTTCAGAAATTCAAAGTGGTATTGAAGGACTTTCAATTGTTTTACATATTATAACGAACAGCTATTAATGTTATCTTTTCAGACAATATTTCCTATCATTCCAATAGATTTTATTGTCTAGTTAGTCAATAAAATATGAACATGGAAATACACGAGTTATAAAGTTCTTCCACGCCCATCTTATTCGTCAGCCTTATTTTCAACATATTTCCATCTGTTCAGGAATTTAGAAAAGTTAATTAAAGGTTAAAATATTTTTAAATTATTCTTAGGTCGAAAACGCAATTTCTAAATTCATTTCCTCACAAAACTCTAAATTTTTCAGTTCTGGGATTGAAATTGATAACAAGTTAGGGAAAATGTATATAAAATGAGGGTAAATATTTTTAATAGAAATTATTTGATTTCTTTTAAATCTTACTGTTATACTAAATAAATTTTCCTATTAAAACTGACATTTCATATGAAACGATCCAATAATTAGCCAGTGACAATAATGAAGGAATTCGGTTATTAGGAATGGAGGAGATACACTTCTAAGGGATTACAGAGGTC
>NW_027113310.1:127485-130140 GCF_000696795.3 Halyomorpha halys | reverse complement strand
AGAGAATCACAGAGGCAACATCTTCATTGTGCATAAGTGTCTAAGTCAGTCAACGTTTTAAAACAGAGTTATTGGTCAAGTCTGTTGTCAACGGTCGGTGAACAATTAGTTAACTCTATTATCTAATTAGTGATAGGACATATCAAATTGGTGTAAAACAAGTAACAAGTTACCAACGTTTTGGTAGTATTGACGAAATTTCGATGATTTACCACAAACACCTGATTTTACATAAATGTTTAAACTTTAAAAGTTGTCCCCTGAAAAGTAAGGAATTTTGACTTAACCACATATTCACTGGGGTTACAGATATATATATATTAATTTTTATAATTTTATTTATCATAAGACGTACATATATCTGCCAGTACTCAAAATAGAGGTAATTTAACTTACTATAAAGTAGTTTATACCACGTATCTTCGTAAGTGTAGTAGTTTTTATGATATTTTCAAATTAATATAACTTTTGCACATGAAATTTTGTCCGAATAAATATAATTATATTAGCAAATATCACAAAAACTACTACTCATACGAAGATAAACCTCATAAACTACTTTATAGTACATTAAATAATTTTAGTTCTAATAGACATCTGTGCATCGAATGGTTTCTGAGATATAGATTTCTCAGAGTAAATTCACTAACTACTGATTTTTCATAGCTTTTTTTTTATGAAATGTTGCTTTTTAAAAAGCTATAACTTCAGAACTGGTTAACGTAAATAGCTCTATTAGGGCTCATATTTTAGTAAATTTACTCTACTGTTGACGACTTTATCTTAGATTTTCTATCCTGTTGGTAGATTTAAAGATATAGAGCTCCCAATAAAAGAACTAATCTTTTTTTAAGTTTTTGAAATAGCCGCCATTTTTTATTCCCCCTACCTATACTTGGGAGACTCATTGATTTTGACTAGTAATTATACATAGTTTTCATTATAGTAATCGAAAATTGGGGTGAAATAGCTGTATTTTTTTCCTTCTTGGGCTCTTGTATCGTACTATGTCCTTTAGATTGAATAATCACTTAAACGCCCGGAAAAGAATTATGCCTCTACTGGCGTGAAAGTCGCAGACTGCATATAACATACGAAATACCACAACTAACTCTTTATTTATTTATTTTTAAACATACACGACTTAAGCGTTCTGAGATGCATTTTATATCAAAATGCCATGTATTCCCCTACTTATACTTGACCGACTCATCAATTTTACTAGTAATTATTCAGGTAATTACAAGTATTTATTTAGGTAATCTGAAATTGGGTTGAAATAACTGCCTTTTTATTCCCGTTCTGGGTTCTGCATATACATTACATTTAAAAAAAAATTAATAAATTTTTTTGGTTAATTGTGTTGCTGTTTATTAATTGTGTTGCTATTTGTTAATTGTGTATTTAAATCTTTAGTTATTTAAAAAACATACTGATTTAAAAGGAAAAGTAATTAATACGAGAATAATCCATCGAAAATGACGTCCTTGAAGGAAGACAACAAACATTGACTTGGTCACAATTACACGAGTTGAAGTGCTCTTATCAAACCAATAATCTTGATTTTTTTTTTTAACTCTCAAAAATGTCTTAATCATCGCAGTTCAAAGAAAAATGTTAAGGACTATTTCCTTTAAGGAATGGTATATCATATATAAATACATATGTGTGTATTTACACAAATATATATAAGAGCCTAAAAAGATGTGATATATTTTTTCTAACTATCGGTCGGCTTTTTTTCGAAAACTTAGAATTACTATAAATAAGTAATTGTTTAAAAAAAAAAATTTACACATGACAGTAATCTATTGTGGAAGTTTGTCGGAAACGAACTGTTATAATTTAGATATTCCCGAGGATAAATGTCGGTGGATACTTCCCAAATTAATTTTAATTTATGGTATCGATGGTTTGAATTGAGTGAACTGTATTTAATGGATTTGAAAATAACTAAAGAATGATTGAATATGGAGATAATCCTCTATTCTTGAAATATATTATAAGAAAAATGGTTATACGTTATTAAGCCAAAGGGTTGTACATAAGGAGTTAGTTGTTAGTATATAATTTTGATTATTGATTTAATTATATTGTAGGACCTCAATGTTCTATATATTAGTTGGCCAGAAACAGATACTAATCTTTCCACCATAAACTTCCCAACCATCCAAATCCACTTGTTTCTAACCTGGCTTCATTACCTAATAATCTTCCTAGACGTTTGTAAAGAAGATGGCCTTGAGATCTTCTCCTCTTTCTAAATTTTCTACCAATGGATAGATTCTCCACATGTTTTTTAACACCGTTTTTCAATCTCAGGCGATTTTTAAATATCGCTTGATTAAACTATCACAAAATCTTCTCTTCTTGTTTTAAGCTAAACTTTTAAAAGAGAAATAGGACCCTCGCTTTTGTTTTTATGTTCTGATCACATCTTGAGAGATTGTGACATGTTGTACATTGACCAACCTACTCGCTATAATTCTCTGTTTGAAAAGTCAGATAAGTAAAGAATTATGCCTCAACTGGCGGGAAAGTAACAGTCGGCATATAATCTTCCATGGAGGGGGGAGTTTCATACCGTTTTTCAATCCAATCAAACCTTTTAAATATATTTTTCTATAGGATTATGTAAAAATCGAGCATTATTTC